>NC_046172.1:16600455-16807534 GCF_011064425.1 Rattus rattus
TTAAAACCAAATGGAATACTTGCTCTATACACATCACTTTTGAGCAAGAAGTTATTCAGCTTAGTTAGTGTAGCAAATGGTATATTTTCTATGTGGACTATATGTCTGTATTGAGCCTTAATCTATTAGAAAGATGATATTTTACTCTGTAAAGTAAATATCCATCTCTGTAGGTAGACAGAAAGGATGTATTCTTTCTATGCTGAGAGTAATTACATAAGACTCATAAATTCACTTTGGTCCTAAGGCTACTCCAGTGTGCGATGTGTCTTAGCTGAAGGTCAGGTCCAGTCTCCAACAGAAGTCTCTGGTTTTAGGGTCAATAAACTCAGGGAGACTTTCCAGCCATTGGGCCAATCAGGGTGCAACTCTGCAGATGTGCGGAGCTGAGCACTGCTCTTGGTCTCTGCTTGTATAGTGTCCACTGAATATCCTGGGGCTCTAGGACTGTGTCTGGTGATCTTTAGCGAGCGATGTCTCTGGGTTCTGGTTATCAGGTTCAGCCTTGGGTGTAGCAGGATTCCTGACTAAGCTATTTTTCCACGTCAAATGCATTTTTACTGTACTCATTAAAATGTCTTACCTGCACTTGAGAAGCACAGGTCCTGGTTTCAAGGTTGGTTTCTGTGTACCACATAAAGTGAGGAGACCTTCTCTTCCCCAAAGCCCACACAAGCTACATCAGGATACAGTTTATTCATCCATGACTCTGCTACCTGAAGGCACACACACGATGAGCCTACCAGCACCCTCAGAGGTCAGCAGGCTCGTGATGGTCGGCAGGTGATCCACAAGGGTGAAAGTTCATTTGATGAACAGGAGGCTAAGACAGATAACGCCTGAGGTTAAAGCAGATGGGGGAAATGGTATCTCTGTTGGTTCCTCACAAAGTTTCCTATAGCAGCAACAATAGCCTGTTCAGCAGAGCTCTGCCCTGCATTCCAAAGGCAGCCTGGCTGTGAGCTTTGACCCAGCATTGTCTTCTGTGAATTTCAGTCTCCGTGGAGAAACAGCACTCAAGTGGCCTCTTCTCTGCGTCTTGGGTATTTTAAAACTTTGCAAAAGGCATAACAAGTTTTATTCTCACTTTTCCAAACCACCATACCTACTAGAAAGAGAGACCTTAAAGGTTCCCATATTTCAACTAACAGGATTTACTGATCGGCCCACATCCCAGAAGGGCACACTGATTTCAGCAATTCAAGAGCCATACTAACTTTACGGGTCCCTAAATTTGTAGGAGGCTATCTTCCTTTCAGTTCCTCATATTAATTTCATTAACTTTTTTTTATTATGTCCTGGGTGGGAACATATAGCTTAAGTGTGGAAGTCAGAGGTAAGTTTTGGATGGATCCGAGAGCTCAAACTCAGGGCATCAGGCTTGGGGGACTGAAGAGCCAAAGAGGCCAGCTCACCAGCCTGTCTTCTGTTTCACTGTGGTATCAGAAACCCAGGGCTCATTATTGGAGGTCTGTCAGTGGGTCAAAGGCTTTTCACATTTCACTGGAAACTTTCATAGCATCCCTGTGACTCCATTCCCGTTTGTAGATCATTAATGAAAGCTAGAGAGATTACAGAGAGCACATCCTCCTAACCACAGAGAAGGCCCAGGGCAGAGCTAAGGCAAGGGATCTCACAATTCAGTACGTACACTTTTCATCAAGTCTGCAGAAGCCTTTCTTGTTTCTTGAGCTTATGCAACATGTGATGGGTGTGTGTGTGTGTGTGTGTGTGTGTGTGTGTGTGTGTGTGTGTGTGTGTGTGTGTGTGTGATGTGCATATCTTTTTGTATGGAAAACAGAAGACAACCTCCTCTGCTTTATTCCTTGGATGCCATCTACATTTTATTTTATCTCATTTTTTGACACTGAGTGTCTTATTGGTCTCGAATGTGCTGTGTAAACATAGATGTTCCCAAGTCTCCTTCTCCCCAGCATGCACTGGGATAGTAACTGTGTACCTGTACACATGGCTTTTTTAAAAACGTAAGGTGCAGGGATTGAACTCAGGTCTTAGACGTATAGGCCAAGCACTTTACTGACTGGAGAATCATCCTAGTTACAAAAATAAATTCTCTCTTACCCTTGTGGACTAAGCCTCCTGTGCTTACAGTCCATGGATGTAAACATTGAAATTCCTAAAAATAAAAACAACAGACTCTGCTTCTTATGTATTCAGTTTGACTCTGACATGCTAGTCCTATGTCTCTTATCGTCATTCTTTTAAGCTGCTATATTCATAAAAACCTGAGGTTGGCACCCTTGAATAGAATTCTGTGAGTGCACATGATGCCTACTGAATGGGAAATTGGACTAAGAGCACAGTGTGTGCTGAAGTCTGCATGCATCCTAGATGCCTGTGCCCATGGATCAGTGCAC
Organism: Rattus rattus; assembly: GCF_011064425.1. Classification (NCBI taxonomy): domain Eukaryota; kingdom Metazoa; phylum Chordata; class Mammalia; order Rodentia; family Muridae; genus Rattus; species Rattus rattus. Next base: position 16,602,834 of record NC_046172.1, read on the forward strand.
AGACTCTAAGTCCTCCAGCTCCTATCGACGTCCTGTTGAGTTCTCATGGCAGATGATGTCACCTAGAATCTGTAGATGAGCATGTTGGTATTGTGTTTCTGTATGAAGTATGTTGATTTTCCAGACCTCCTGGGAAAGCCCGCCATGTTTCATGTAAAGTTCAGATAGAGAATATGCTAAGGTCCCAGTCCGTGGCCAGTACGGAGTAAAAGAAACAAAGTGAAGGGAAAGCCGGGTTCATGGATGTGCACAAAGCACCTTGGCTATGCCAAGAGGGCTAAGGAAGAGAAAACAAAGACAAGCAAGGAGAATCAGGTGGAGGAGCAGTGTGTCTCTGTGATTGTGAACCAGCATGCCCTCAGCAGACAATGCTATTATTGCGGTAGTCACTGCTTGACTCCATACTGCTAGACACTGTTGTAGCTGTTGCTGTAATGTATTTCAGAATTTTATACACGAGTTCTGCGTGGACATCATATGCATCATTTCCTGCTGCACTGACTCCTTCCCATCCTATACAGCCCCCTCCCAAATGCATGCCGTCCTCCTGTCCTTCTATTATGGTTATTGTCTGCTCTATATACGGACATGTGCACATGCATACATACATACATACAGGGATCCATACCTATCTGGTGTACATACAGATTGATGAGCTGTTTGGCATTGCTTATAGGTGACTGTGTTGAGTGTAGAACACCAAGGGGTGTTATGTCACCTACCAGTGACCCTCAGATGTGCACAAGGCTTGTCTCAGCAGCAACCATGATGCTGCTGTAGTTCTTCCTGGAGCTCCTCCTCTGGGGGTGGCACCTTCTGAGATTCCCCCAGCCACGTGGGCAGGACAGCTGACATTGTGCTGGCCCCTTTTCAGGTAACCTTGTTGTTGAGGTTCCATTGGGGCAGCTCCCTGTCATATGCAGAGGGCAGTGCCTCCCAGCAGACATACTAGTCCTCTGTCTCTTAAGCTTTTCTCTGCCATCCCTCTGCATTTGCCCTGAGTTCTCAGGGTGAGGGTTGCATTCTACATGGATTAAGTGTGGTTGTGGACACCACACTCCTTTGCTCTCTGCTTCTGGAAAGTCGTGGACTTCTGAATGGTCTCCCTCTGATGAAAAAGAAGTTCTTTGATGAAGAGGAAGAGTGATACCTTTAGTGACAGAGTTTGAAGGATGAGTGTTTTTCCCTTTCTTGGATATTTTTATTTACATTTCAAATGTTATCACCTTTCCAGTTTTCCCCTCCAGAAACCTGCTATCCCATCCCCCTCCCCTTGTTCTAAGAGGATGCTCCCCACCCACCCACCCACTCCCTCCTACCTCCCACCCTGACATTCCCCTACACTGGGTCATTGAACTGAGAACAGTGTCCCCAGTGGCGATGTAAGTGAAAGGACTGAAGGAGCTGAAGGGCTTTGCCACCCCATAAGAACAAAAATTTCAAACAACCAGAGCTCCCAGGGACTAAACCACCATCCTAAGAGTACCCATGAACAGACCCATGGCTCCAACTGCACATGTAGCAGAGGATGGCCTTGTTGGGGACCAATGGGAAGAGAAGTCCTTGGTCTTGCCAAGGGATAGCATTTCTAGTGCAATTAGAAAAGATTCCATTTCTACTCTAGTTTCCATGACAACCAACCAAAGATATTGGGGACAAAACAGGCTTGGATTCTCTCCTTTTGAGCTTGTACAAATGATGCTATTGATCACACCAAGAATACTGATTACCCCTTTTGCGATATGGAGCCATGTTGGCTACTGTTGTGATCCATAAGTGTTACAGCCAGATAGGAGTATTGATTGATTGAGTGCCATGGAAGCTTGAGGACCTCCGTTGAGTTCTGTGACATCTAGTGCTTTAAGAGGAGGCTTCCTGGTTAAAATCACTTCAATGTCTGAAATGTGCAGAGGCTTCAACAACTGTGTTTTAGTTTCAAGTCCTGTGGACAAACATAGACAGTGTCAACAACTCTATTTGGGTTCTTTCACCCCCTAATCAGAAACTAGAAGGGAGGTTTTGCCATGCCCGACACTGGGGTTTCTGATAGTCTGTTGTTCTTGGTAGGAGCATTTTCACTCCAAATGGGACTACTTTCTTAAAATTTATATTCATATGAGTATGTACATACATTTGCTCATACATCTTATACATACATATACATGGTATTTCATTCCATCTTGTATTTGTGAGTCAATATCTATATTGCACTCTAATGAAATAAAGTCAATATAACATTGTCAAACTTCTCAAGTGCTTCTCCCCTCCCTTTCTCCATCGCAGAGGAAACTCAGGGTGGGAACTCAAGGCAGGAATCCGGAGGCACAAACCAATGCAGAGGGCACTGAGGAACACTGCTCCCTGGCTTATTAGCTCATAGTTTGCTCAGTCTGCATTGTTATAGAATAAAAGATAACCTCTCAAGTGATGGTAGCCTCCAGAATGAGGTAGGTCCTTCCACATCGGTCACTAATTAAGAAAATGCCCTCCAAGCAAGGATGCTTGAGTTTCACTGGGAAGGGTGAATGGAGTGATTATGGACGGCAGATGGTGGGAGGGAAGTGGAGGGGGGTGGTTCTGGTTAGGGTGTAGGGAGGGGCTGGGGAATGGCCTGATGCCCATGAATATGAATGGAAAAGTGGATCTGACTGGGAGTTATGGTACAACTCCAGGAAGAGACAGAGACCTGGGATAAGTGATGCACCCTAGAATCAATAAGGTGACCTTAGCTTTGACTCAAAGCACTGTGGATATGGAACCTGGAGAGGCTGCCTCCTGTGGCCAGGCATTAACTCTGGTGGAGCGATGGGAACACCAACACAACCACAAAACTTTCAACACAGAACATCCTGTGTACAAGAAATACACTGACTGGGGATGGAGGACAGACTGAGGGCATGGCCAAGCAGTACCTGGACCAACTTGAGATTCATCCTGTGGGCAAGCACCAATTCCTGACACTATTAAGGATACTCCATTATGCTTGCAGACAGGAGCAAGCACAGATCCCCGACACTATAATGGATGCTCTGTTATGCTTGCAGACAGGACCCTATCATGACTGTCCTCAAGTGACTCCACCCAGAAGCTGACTCAGATACTCACAGTCAAGCAGTGGGTGGAGCTTGGGGACACTTATAGAAGAGTAGGAGGAAGGATTGCAGGTCCTAAGGGGATAGGAACTCCATAGGAAGCCCAACAGAGTCAACTAACCTGGACCCTTAGCTCTCTCAGAGACTCGACCAGTAACCAAAGAACATACATGGGCTAGCAGTAGGCCGCCATGCACACATGTAGCGGACGTGCAGCTTGCTGTCCATGTGGGCCGTGAATGACTGGAATAGGAGCTATCCCAAAAGCTGTTGCTTGTCTGTGGAATATGTTCTTCTAGCTGGGCTGCCTTCTCTGGCCTCAGTGGGAGAGGTTGTATCTAAACCCAGAGACTTGATATGCCAGACTAATCTAAAGGTGGCAATTTCTTGGTTGTGATTCTCTTTTCTCGGGTGGCTGGGGCTGTGTTGAGTATAGGAGACCTCCTCCCCCCAGACATAAGTGGAAAATTGCAGCTTGGTCTCCATGTGGTCCCTAACCGTTAGAGTGGGGACTCTCTGACTTGGATCTCCTCTTCCTACCTGGGCCTCAGTGGGCAGGGATGCCTTTACTTCTGCTGTGACTTGATGTGGCAGGGTGAGGTGGTGACGAAGGGTCAGCTTCCCTTTCTCTCAGGCCAAGAAGAGGGGCAGTGGGAGGAGAGATCTGTAAGGGTGGGAGTCAGCGGGGAGGTCCTTTCCTTACCTCTACAGCTTAGCCGTATGAGGTCCTGTCTGTCTGTCAATTGTCGGCCTTCATTCCTGGGCGACTGGCGGTCTATCCAGACAGCCCCTTCGTATACCTACATCCTATAGGGGGTGGCCTATATCCCTTCATCACTTCAGGTTTCATGTTCAGATCCTTCACACGCTTGGAGTTAGTGTCAGTGCCGGGCGATACGTATTTGACTAATCTCATTCTTCCGTGTATCTGCGGCCACCATTCAGATAACAGTGGCTGAAGAGGCTCTCTGTTCTCCATGGTGTAGTTGCCATATTTTTTCAAACATCAGATCCCTGTGGTGACCTGGAATTATGTTTGGTTTTCGCTTTTGCTCTATTGATCTACATGTCCATGTGTTGGCCAGGACCATTCTGTTTTTACTATCACAATCTGTTATGTCTCTTAAAATCTAGAATGCTCGATTTTCCAGCACCCAGCACACTCCTACCCACTGCGTTGCTTTCTTTCTCTGGACTCTTTTGTGCTCCCAGATCAATTAGAGTGCGTTTGAATTTCTCTCTGAAGACTGTCATGAGGATTTGGTTGGGATTGTGTCACTTCCCTGCACTGCCTTTGGTGCAGTGGTCCTTTTCATACTGTTATTTTTGCCTGTCGAGACCCATGAGAATTCCTTTTTTCATCTTCCCTGTGTCCTTCCACTGAGATAAATTGAATTTTGTCACAGGCCCTTTTTGTATCTATTGAAATGATCATGTAAATTTTCTTTTTCAGTTTAAGCATATTAATTATTCCACTTAATGGTTGATGGATGAACTCTCCTGGCATCTCTCTGCCTGAAGACAGCTTGAATGTGATGTATGATTGTTTCCCCACATAATAATTTATAAACTCAGTATTTGTGAATTTCATAATTACAGGTTCGTCTTTGCATTTGCCCCAGTCCTTCCTCTTCTTCCTCCACCCTTGTGAGATGCCCTCCAGTAAAACAAACAAATGAACGGATGAACAAAAAACAAAAATAACTAACTAAAAACAAAAACCTTCCAATTTCTGCTGTTTCTGCATCCATAGGGATGTGTTCAGACCCTCAGACGCCTGCCCCAGATGGAGGTGAGGCCTCTGCCTCCTGCCACCCTGCTGGACGTCATCTACTGGAGAAGGTGACACCCCAGCATCCAATCCCAGTTTTTAAGAGTTCACTCTGATGGTTTCCTATGGAGGCTCTCGCCATTTGAGGGATCATTGTCATGGTAAAGATAGGGGTTGTCATAGAAATCTTCCATGTCCTCTTTCCTAACCGTGTGTGTAGTCATTGATAGCTCTGGAAATTAGCTCATTTTCCGGCTCATTATGGAGCAAGGGGCGTGTGGGCTTCACATGGTTTCTGGCATCAGCACAGACCAGGAACAGGACCAGAGTTACAGGAAGACCATGAACCCAGGTAAGGCCTTAGGTGCAGCTGGGATCATAGACATCGTGTGGCTCCAGCTGCAGCATAATCCGTGGACATCCACTTGGCTTTCAACTGCAACTCAGGACACCCTGAGACATGCCCCTCTGTATCAACACAGACCAGAGATAACATGACCTTGGGTGGCAGAGAAAACCACTCCAGAACTGATTGGGCTGTGTGACCTTCAGTTTCAGCACGTCCTAAGAATATCAACTCAGCTTCTCCACTGGGCGGTCCTGAACATCTTGATGGCCTTCAGTGGTATCATAGAGCACTCTAGATCAACACACCCGACGGAATAAGACCCACAGACCCACACTTGGCCCTTTATGACAACACAGGCCAGACATGACCATGGACCTGGGGAGACATCACAGACGAGACACATGGCTGTGCACCACCCTCTCAACAAGGTTGCCCACTGTTGCAAGGCTGTCTTCAGGATGCAGCACTGGACAGCAGACTTCCATGTGGTCTTGTCAGTAGTGCAGGGCCATCGCCACCCAGGACACATGGGGAAGCATTAAGGCCATGGACCTAGACATGGCTCACAGCCCGTATTCAGGACAGATCCTCACTAAGGTCTGAGGTGGCTGAGCAGGCCACTAACATCAGTATCTTCCTAGGGCAGCATGGGCCCCAAGACATGAGCCAGACAATGACACAGGACAGGGATATTCATATGTCGTCAGGTCACAACTAGTTCTCAGACATCAACCCAGACCTCAGGCACATCAGGGCCATTGACCCACAATGGACATCAGTACCACCCATCCATCCAGAAAAATGCACCATTGCTCATCTCAGGGTTGCATCATTGCCAAGATCTAGGGTGATCTTTTCTTGCCCAGGTAGCTTTGTTTGAGCCTGCATCTGCTTAAGGTCCAGGATGCTGCACAATCGGTCTCTGTCAACTCCACTGGGCAATACATAATTCACCATCAACCTCAGCCCTCTCTGTTCCAGTGACCACAGTCCATCCCTAGGTCCACCTCTCTCCAGGCCGATGCCCTGCACACACAGCTCAGCTCCTCCATTTCTCCCATCTCACTTGTCATTTTTTGCTGGTTTAGTAGCGCCCATCTGGTAGGTCTACTATGCATGTGCAAAATAAGGGTATCCTGTGGGTAAGGCCTGCTTAGCCTAGTGGCTTACTGGGCCCTGAGCATATGATCTCCTAGATATATGCTTGTGCCTGTTTCAAGTAGTCTATGGAAGAAATTTGCATCTATACTGCTGAGGTGTATTGGCTTACAGTACACTTGTTGTTGTTGTTGTTGTTGTTGTTGTTGTTGTTGTTGTCTTTAAAGGGTTTGTAGGTAGAGCAATACTGGCTTCCAAAAGGCATGTCTAAGTTCTGCTTTTAGTTTCTAGCTTTGAAATAGTTCATAAATTGGTTGTAGATATTTGAATCTCTGTTAGAATTGTCCTCGGAATGCACTTTGGGCCAGGACATTATTCATCAGGAGGATTTTGTAAATCATTTCAATCTTCTTATTTGTTTAACATGTTCATCTCCTCTTAGTTTAACTTTCCTGATTCCCAAGAATCTAATGGGTCATCCAATTCTTTTAGACTTTTAACTTGAGGAGATATATATATATATATCTCCACACACACACACACACACACACACACACACACACACACACACACACACACACACACCAATGTTCTGAATTTCTCTTCCCTGTTCACATGTGAGTCTGTTAATTGGGATTCTCTTTTTCTTTCATTTGGTGAGTGGGGCAAAAAGAATTATTTATCTTTATTTTTCTTAATTTCTGTGCAAAAAATCAAATTAAAATAATAGAACAATAAAAAAAATAGAAACAAATAAAATAACAGCGCTTAGATTGGTTGGTTCTGACATTGCCGTCTCTACCTCCCTATTTTATTCCTCAATATCTAGTTTTGATGTCTTTTGTGTTGTTGTTGTTCCTTCAAATCCTTGAGCTGCCACCCTCCCTGTTATTCGTTCTCCTTCTCACTTTTGCTGAGGCAGGAGTTTAGACCTAACCATAGCACTCATGTGACCGTGTTTAATCTATCCGAGATTGCTTGAGTTCTCTTTGTTTTTATTTAATTCAAGGAAGCTCTCCCTTCTTCTCTTGATGTATGTTTGAGTGTTGTTTAATCTCTATGGATTTATATGTGCATAAGTGCTGGGAATTCCTGTCCTGTTCATTTTAGGTTCCATGCCAGGGTAGGCACATGGGATGCATGGAGTTCTTTCAATGTTCCTAACTGGGTTAAGGTTTGTTTCACATTCCAGGATGTGGTGTGTTTCAGGAAGATTTCCTAGGCTGTTGAATGTGCACGCTCTTTGGCATTTCAGGGGAATGGCCATAGATATCTCTTAGGCTCACTAGATGTACAGTGTCCATTATTTCTCATATTTTTATGTTTCTTGTGCAGAGGACCAGTCTACTGGAGAAAGTGTGGTAATGACATCATCAGCCGTTGGTGCATTGGAGTTAATCTGTGCCTTTTAAAGTCCAATCTAATTTTTATGAAGTTGGCTGTACAGTTTGGAACATATACGCTATATCTAATTGTCCTTCCTCATCCCTTGGGCCTTGTTGTTTGTTTGTATCTTAGTTTAAGGTCTACTTTCTTAGGTACCAGGATAGTAATACCTGCTTAGTTCCTGGTCTCACCGGCCTCAAATAGCCTTTCCACTCCTTCACTTTATGCTAGTGAAGGTAAGATGAAGGTCTATGTATCCGAGAGCTGAATTCTGTTTATCAGTTCATTCAGTTAAAGTGTGTCTTTGGATTAGGGTGCTGATGTCATTAATATTATTGACAGATGTGTGTTAACTGTTGTCATCTGTTGGGGATTGCTTTGTGTATTACTTCTATTTTGTGCTTTTAATATCATGGCCTTTATGTCCTTGTTTTTTACAGTGTCTTTGCTGTGCTTCCTCCTCTCTCCTGTCCACAGTTGTTCGCAGTGTCCACTGTGGGACCCACTGCTCACCGTGTATTTTAGCCTGTGTTTATTGGAACAAGTCGTTCTCTCTTTCCTTTTTGTTTCTTGATTTGGTTTTTTGGGGGGGAGGGGAATTTTTCTTCTTTTTTTAATTGGGTAATTTTTATTTACATTTAAAATGCTATCCCTTTCCCCCACCCAACCACCCACCCCTTCCTGCCTCTCCGCCCTGACATTCCCCTACACTGGGGGTGGAGATGCAGTCCAGCCTTGGCAGGAGCAAGGGCTTCTCTTCCCTTTGGTGCCCAGCAAGGCCATCCTCTGCTACATATGCAGCTGGAGCCATGGTTCTGTCCATGTGTACTCTTTGGGTAGCTCTTTTAGTCCCTGGGAACTCGGGTTTGGTTTGTGTGGTTTTTCTTGTGGGGTTGCAACCCCTTCAGCTCCTTCAATCCTTTCTCTAACTCCTCCAGTGGGGACCCTGTTCTGAGTTCGATGGTTTGCTGTGAGCATTCTCCTCTGTATTTGTCAGGCTCTGACAGAGCCTCTGAGGAGTCAGCTAGATCAGGCTCCTGTCAGCATGCACTTCTTGGCATCAGCAATATTGTCTATGTTTGGTGACTGTATATGGGATCGATCCCCAGGTGGGGAAGTCTCTGGATGGCCTTTCCTTCAGTGTCTGCTCCACACTTTGTCTCCCTATCTCCTCCTATGAATATCTTTATGCCCCTTTAAGTAGGGACTGAAGCATCTGAACTTTGGTTGTCCTTCTTCTTGAGCTTCATGTGGTCTGTGGATTGGATCTTGGGTAATCCAAGCTTTTAGCTAATATCCACTTATCAGTGAGTGCATACCATGTGGGGTTTTGTTTGTTTGTTTGTTTTGTGTCTAAGGGTTACCTCACCCAGGGTGTTATTTTCTAGTTTCATCCATTTGCCTATGAATTTCACGATGTCATTGTTTTTAATAGCTGAGTAGTACTCCATTGTGTAGATGTACCATATTTTCTGTATCCATTCCTCTGTTGAAGTACAACTGGGTTCTTTCCAGCTTCTGGCTATTAGAAATAAAGCTGCCATGAGCAGAGTGGAGCACAGTTTCCTAGCTACTTTCGGCCAGACTGGCAGTAGCCATCTTTTAGGTATTGAAGGATATCTCAGGTTCTTCTGATTTAAGGTTCCATTAACAAGTCGGTTGTCATTCTGAGGGCTTTTCCTTCATGTGTCACTTGTGACATTTTTTTTTCTCCTCAGCTTTCAGTACTCTCTGTTATTCTGTGCAGAGTCTTTACAAGTAATGAGCAACAGGGTGTTTGTTTCTTGTTCTCTCCCTTTGCTATATAAAGTTGTTCAGTTATCTGGGTGGGTGGGTGTTTTCTCACTGTAAGTATCTCTTTCTATGACCCTGTTAATGATCTGATCAAAGCCTGAGATCCTTTTTGCTTCTTTTATGCCCTCCACTCAAGCCTCTGGGTTTTCGTGGTGCCCCAGATTTCCATTATGTCCCTTGACTGTCTTTATTTTTCTTTCCTGTACTTTGCAAGTGTGCTTCACTTTCTCTGTTCTATATTCATGTCCTGATTTGTGCCCTGCCCATGACCCATTCAACAAGTAATGATTTTCCCTGCGTTTCCTACTCAGTTACTGAGTTCAGTTTGATCTTCAGATGAGGAGAGGCGCTTTCAGGGTCACATCTTCATTTCTGCTTAAGTTCTCTTCACTATTCCTCTCCCTTCACTGTACTCAGGTTTCAAATCTTAGTTTTTTCATTGCCATTTCATTTACCTCTATATTTTTTAGACATCACTTCACACAATTTGTTGTTGCCTATTTTCAATCCATTGAGCTCTCCTTGTGTGTTCTTTAAACTCCTTGCTTTTTTTGATAATGTTTATGATTATTTCCCCCTGTGTCCTTTTGGGTTGATCTGGGTCCTAATTCTCATTGAGGACAATTCTGTAATACTACTGCATTCGGGTTGGGTCTGCTGTTTTGTATGTTCATATTACAGTATGCTTCTGTGATATGATCAGCATGTGGACTTCTTTTCTTTTTCTGTGTGTTCAGGAGAGTCACAGGCCAGCTTCAGGCTGGGCCAGTGCAGCCACTGTGTGTGAGCAGGACTAGTAGTGTGTGGCACTTGGAGATGGTACAGGTGGGTTCTTTGTGGTAATCTCACTAAGGAAACTCAGAAGATACGCTTAGTGTAGCTTGACAGTGTAGACCTAGAGTGGGCTGGCTTGGTTCCCATGGGACTCACCAGGTAAAGCCTGTGCAGGAGGTGTCTGCCTAGAGCTGGGCATAGGAGAATGTGGATGTCATGGGGAGGCTCTTAGACATTCATGTTCTGTATGTAAACAAGAGAGTATGTGAATTAACAGATACATCCATTTCCTTGATTCCTCTATGCGTATCTAAGCAGCTCCAGGCAGGAGGAATGTTTGAAGGAATTAAGAAAGTTCTACTCCTTTTTTTTTTCTTGATTCATAATACCTTTTAAACCAATGATCTGTAAAACCCACCATTCTCTTAAAACTGTTTTATAAAGTAATGTCCCTGGGATGGTGGAATAGAGTGGGGCACATCAGACCACAGCCAGATACTGCAGCCTGGACAGAACTTTGTCCAGCACTGATCAAGAAGATTTTAAACGTTATTCACTAGAACCCTTTTTTAAAAAGATTTAAAGACAGCTGCTGAAAAGATTTCCTTTTTCTCTTGTGATAGTTCGTATATGCTTGGGCCAGGGAGTGGCACTATTAGGAGGTGTGGCCTTGTTGGAGTAGGTGTGTCACTGTGGGTGTGAGCTATAATACCCTAGTCCTAGCTGCCTGAAAGGGAGTCTTAGAGTAGCAGCCTTCAGATGAAGATGTAGGACTCTCAGCTCTTCCTGAACCATGCCTGCCTGGATGCTGCCATACTCCTGCCTTGAATATGGTGGACTGAACTTCTGAATCTGTAAGCCAACCCCAATTAAATGTTGTTCTTGTAAGAGCTGCCTTGGTCATGATGTCTGTCCACAGCAGTGAACCCCTACCAAGAGTTCACCCATTCTGTCCACAGCAGAACCCCTACAAGAGTTCACCCATTCAATACAGATATTAGAAAATTTATAAAAGTTTTTAAATTTTCAAAGAAAGGTAGGTCCCAGCTGCTTAAAGGGTGCAAAAAAACAGAGAACCCTAGACAAGATCTTGTTATAAACTGAAGGCCTCCATGTCTTCTGATGATAAATCATGGTTAAACATACATACCCAGCAGAATTCTGGTTTCTTATCCTCTGTCAGGAGAAGCCAACCACCAGGACTGGCCCAACCCCAAGCTCCTATAATTGTTTAACTAACCAGTTCCAATACTTCTCGGCCACGTTAAACAAGACCCCCGGGCCCTGGAAACAGAAGGAAATATTGCCATCCTCCGAGTGCCTGAATGAACAGACAGACATCCTGGTGCCCTGCTGTCACCATGGGGGACAAACTTCTACTGCCTGTGAGGACCTGGAACCTCCAAATTTTATGGGTCTGATTCATCCAGAGTAAATAGGTACATACTGTCTTTGATCTAAAAAGATGCATTCTTTTGTACTCCCATTGGCAGAAGTGAGTCAACCCATCTCGGCTTTCAAATGGACAAACACACTGGGAAATTAGAGCAGTCAACATATCAGGAGTAGGTTGCCCCAGGGTTTCAAGATGCTACATGCAAAAACCCCTTCCCTTCCTTTGAGGTTTCTGGGAAGATAGATTATTAAAGGGCCACTGAGGGACAGCTGCAGGAGCTACACACCGTGGGCTACAGAATATCAGCTAAGAAAGCCGGCCTAGAATATCAGAGGTTATGTATGTAGGCTACCTGCTGAGGGGAGGCAGAAGTAGGTAGGATTGCTGTCTCAGAGTAGGATTGCTACCATCCTTCAGATCCCAACTCCCAAGACTAAAGATGGGTTCAAATGTTCTTAGGTACAGATGGATATTTCTGCCTCTAGCAAGCCTACTAACGGTCAGCACAAAAGCTCCTAGTGACCAGTACAGAGGATGTGATCGACCAGTACCAAGGCTACTGTAGATCAGGAGAAAGGCTACTACAGTTCAGCACAACGTGAGACACTAGCTCCTAATCTCCACTGAGATTCAACTAAACAAAGAGTTTTGACCTAAACGTTGGGGACATGGAAATGCCCTGTGGTATAAACAGTTGGACTTGCTAACCACAGGCTGGCCCATCTAAGAGCTGTTGTGGCTACTGCTAGTCTAATGAAAGAAAGCACACAAGTTAACTCCAGGTCAGGATTAGTCTTTTAGTCACAGCACCCCTTGACAGAGTGGAGGCTTCCACTAAGGAGGACCAGAATACTGGCTAATAACTGTGTGGCCCAGTATCATTCCTCTTTTGGCCCACCTTCAAGTCAGGTTTGAGACACCCCCCTCCATCAGTTGAGCCACCCTCCTGCCTGATGACACAGGTGCTCATCTCTGACTGTTGGGAGATGAAAGATAAAACCAGGTATTTGAGAGATGGGGTTGTTACTTTAACTGAAACAATTTGGGCCTAAGCCAGGTACTTCTCTCCAGAGAGCAGAACTGATAGATCTGACCCAGGCTCTTAGATGTGGAAAAGGAAAAGTCCACCACAAAATACACAGACCATCCGTCCTTATGGTTTACCTACGGGCCATGTCCATGGTGTGATCTATAGAGAATGAAGACTTCTCACTGCTGGGATAAAACATGTTAAAAGTTTTGGCCTCCTTGGGTATTTGCTTCACAGTAACTACTCTCCTCTGTTGCCAGGTTGCTGACCTGATGCCTGACAACAGCCTACAACCAGTGGGACCTATTGATATTCCGATGACAAACCATAAATGCGATACTGCCTGAGACTCCATGATGAAGAAGAAATGGACAGCTCAACCCTCAGGTTGGTGGAGGACACCGGAGGGAGAGATCACTCTCTAAGAAGCAACTAACTGACAGGACTCTGACAACTAACATTCACCAGGCTTCTCATCCAGGTTCCACAAATCTTTCTGAGTTGACCAGACCAGGCAGGGTATGTTATACGTATGTTATGTTATACACAGCCTAGTGTAGCATAACTTAGGTAGATGCCAGGTTATGTAAAAGTGGATCCAAAACAAAGAATCCTTACCCATGAAGCTGTCAGAATGAGAGACCAATATACTGGTGAATTCTGGGAAAACTCACTTCACCCAGATCCAGCCTGGCAGGAGAGAATAATGTACTTTGCTAGCTTTTTAAAAGATACCTTTTCTGGTGGAAAGAAACATCCCCCAACCGAACTGGAAATGCTCAAATTGTAGCAAAGAAGCAGCTCCAGGAACTGGTGTCCTGATTTGGCCTCTGCCTAGCAGTGGTGTCTGATATTGACCCAGCTTTCATAGCCAAACTCTCTCAATTAATAGCTAAAGCTTTAGGCATAGATTGAAAAATTCCTTGTGTGTATAGACCTCAGAGTTCTGGCCAGATAAGAATAATGAAGAGGACACTAAAAGAAACTAACAAAACTCTCATTAGAGTCCAGAGAAGGATGGTAGGCGTCCTTCCTTGGATGCTGGCCTCCTTCATTTGCTTTGCATCCGGTCTACACCCTGTACAGGAAAGGATTTGCCTCCTATGAGATTATGTTTGCAAGACCTCCCCACTGCTTCCCAGGCTCAGAGACTGGCAGTTGGCAGAACTCTCTAACCATTTCCTTCTCAAGTCACCACAGACCTCCAGTTCTCTGTACAGGTTGTTCACTGGACTGGAGAAAGGACTTAGCAGATCTCAGAGTCCACCAGCAGTTTCCCCTTGTTTGAGTCCACTGAAACTGTCTAGGTTAAGACGGTGGCCAAAGAGGCACTGAAACCAACTGGGGAAGGTCCCTGGAGTAATTCTCCCACTGGAAGGCTGTGAAGACAGGTGGCACAGCATGGATCCACCACACCAGGTCAAGTAAATTGGAAAGCCACAGAAGGACACTGTTGCAAAATCAACTGTCTCTGGACATGTGCGCCACTGAAATTAAGGTACCCCTGGCCTCAGGGCTGTTCCACTTCCTGCCCCTCTAACTTCTTCCAATGAGCATGTTTGATAATAATACAGGATCCTGGTCAAACACTGCCTCCCTCACACCTGGACTTTCCATGATAGCTGGTGTGACCTCTGTGTGCTTAGGCCCACTTTCAGCACATGCTTGTGTGGGGACAAAAAGAGATAGGAGAATTTGTTTTGAAGGTGGAATACGATGTTGGTGCATGCCTTGCATCTGGGTCCCCTAGGTATCAGAAACAAGGATATGTCCATAAATTGGGGTTGTAGAACTGAAGCTTCCTAGAATTTTCCTTTAAAAGATTCTGGCCTTTGGGAAACAGGAAAAACCTGGGGAATCAGACGCTATGCCACTGGAGAGGAACCTGGAGACAGAGTTAACCATTCCCAGCCAGCAATTAGCCAAGACTGATGGTTATGCTTAGACATTCAGCCCCGTACTACACAGGGATAGGAACAAACTTGTCTACAACTACAAGAAAAATCATTGCCATGTAGGGGTGTAAACGGCACACTTTTGTTTTCTGGGTTCCCACTCTGATGTAGGCCATGGATCTCTTGAGTTCTTAGGTTAGCTTCACCTAGAGGAGCTGGGATCTTACCTGAGACTCAAGCATCTGCTTCCAGGCCTGTCACGTGATGGACAGAAATCAGTTCCCTCTTTATAGAGCCATTATCAAGTCTCTCACTGCAATCCTAGTGTTACCCAGGTCTGAGACTAGTCCTACCACTGTACCTCCTTTTGGGCTACTCTTAGTGATAATTACATTAAAGAAATATATGGAGATAAATTACACATTGTCACACAATCCAAATGTATGCTAGCACAACCTGTGAGTGTGAAATCAAATGCTGTGAGAACCAGTGTCCACTGTTCCTCCCGCTCCATGTCTGTGGCACGGTGGGTGTTGTCCACCATGCAGCTCGGCAGTGTAAAGCTCTGCCTTCCTTTCTTCCCAGTGCCCATGAGGCCTCCTTTCTCTGTCACTGCTCGGGTCAGCTTGGCCAATCTCTTAAGGTTGTGTTCCCAGGTTTCTCCACTCCAACATTGTTTTCACCGGGACATTGAAACATCCTGATTTACAGTTTTAAAAAGTAGATCCCCATTTGTAATTTAGTAAGGGTTTTTGAATGAAGCTGCCTCATGGTGTTCTCCAAACTGTGACCTTTACTACCACTTTCATTTCCCCACTTGAAGAAAATATGCTGTTATTTTTTTAGGTAGTAAACTAATCTTACCCAGTTTTATCATGTTCAATGAGATGTTCTTAAGTCTATATACATGTGTCGTGCCCACCTCGGCCAGCAAGGAAGACACAACAAGGTCTGATTCTTCAACAGCCTTTACTCAGGGACCACTTCATTGTTACCTTAACCGGGGGGCAGGGGCTGCAAAGTCGCTGCCTTTATATACACAACAGTATGCTAATAATCTTTCAGGGATTAAGGATACCTGAGTCACCCCACTATCACCCCAACTATCATCCCAGCTACTTGTCCTCCAGAGATGGGCGCAGCATGAACCAATTTATTAGCATAGTACTGCCCTGGCCAGACTGACACCAGGTGCAAAACCCGCGCATGCGCAGTACTGTTGTTCACCATAGGAGGGCGCCGGATCACCTCATTATCATATGGCTGCCCTAACAAGGGGACAAGCCTGCGCATGCACGGTAAGTTGCTTACATTCAGACGGGGCTGGGTGTCAGCGCCATCTTTGTTTTACCGAGCCGCTCCTTACATACATGGAAGAATTAATCTTGCTAGTTAACACATGACTTATATACCTGTCACTATTAATCATAGTTCAAAACCCCACTTTCATGGGTTGGCATGGGTGAGCTATGTATTTGATGCTATACAATGGATCTTTTGAAGGTATTCCTCCTGTCTAGTTGAAATTTTCATTCCTTTCAGCAGCATATTTCTGATGCCTTCATGCCAGCTGCGTTTTTGCTCTCTGTTTCTGTAGTGTGGTGGTTTGAGTGAGAATGGCCTACATAGGCTCATATATTTGACTTTGTCTCTAGTTGCTGTACCTGTTTGGAAAGGATTAGTAGGTGTGACCTCGTTGGAAGAAGAGTTGCACACTTTGGTCCAATGGAAGCCCCGTGGCAAGGATTTCTACATTCTCTAAAAAGCTTCCAACTTGCCACGGATGCTTTCACACTCTGATGCTACAAGATGTTCTTAGATATTTGTATTTAACCTTGTTCTAGCCCTTGAAACAGACACTTTTGCCTGGATACTCAGAATGCTTTCTGTGCAAAATGGTGTTTCTAATCAAGCTGGCACCTACTCCCACTGACAACGTGACTTTGTTCTTCCTTTAATCTTAGTTCCTCATATGTAAAGATCAGGAATAATAGGGTGTTTTTGTTAAATATATTGTGAAGGTCTAAATGGTAATGAAAAATTTAGCTAAATGCCTGGCACAGAACATTTTAAATGAGAACGTCTGAGCACCGGATGCACCATAACAACACAGGATAGACCATAACAACTATCATGGATTGTTTTTTTGAAAAGAGGGGAATAAAATCTGGAATGTAAAAAAAAAAAAAAGAAAAGAAAAGAAAAAGAAAAGAGCTGTATAAACTATTAGCGTATTCAGAAATAATTGGCAGCTCAGTTATCCTTGCTTTTCTTGCCATTAAAATTCTAGTAGTAGCCAATGAGCTCCATCTCTTGGTGGGGGTTGGGGGAGGTTGTGAAAACTACATTAACCTCATCAGACCAAGGCCATGTCAGTAGTCTCCCGGAGCTTGTGGAGGTAGAAATTTGAAGGATAACCCCAGAACTAGGCTTTAAACCTTTAAGAGAAATAATTTTCATATATCTTTTGCTACTAGCACTCTATCCTTTCTCTAGAATTCTGTTAATAATGCAATAGAACATTTTCATCAAGTTCTGATGCTCGAGCAAGAATAATAACAACAATAGCTCAAAGGGTGGCATCCTATACCTTGGTCTGGGATTTTTCTTTGGCAACCTGTGCCTCCTAGTATGTTTATGTCCAATGTAGGGAAACCCCAACTAAACACTTTCATATTAATATATAAATACATATATGCAACCCCTCCTCAGTGACCCTTTTCTACTCTCCTGGCTTCTATAATATTCCAAATGAAAACCATGAATTTTAATCTGCATGTGAGGGAGAACATGTAACATTTTTCTTCTAGGTCTGGGTTACTTCACTTAGTATTATTTTCCCCAATTTCATCAATTTACCTGCCAATTTCATATTTTTTATGGATGAAAACATTTCTATAGCTCAGCAGTATAATTTGCATTCAGATACTTGTGATATCTCCAGAATTTTTCTTTCTGTCTAGAATTACTTTGGCTAGTTATGCATTTTAGAAATGCTTTTTCTTGTTTCATGGAGATTCTCATTGGCATTTTGATACTGAATTAAATTTGTAGATTGCTTTCAGTAGCACATTACCACTAATAGTTCTTCTAATCCATGAATATGGGAGACTTTCTGACTTCTAATATCTTCTTCAATCTCTCTTTTGGGTCCTAAAGTTTTTAGTGATGTTTTCATCTTCTGGATAAGGTTAATTACCAGATATTTTGCATTTGTTCTGGAGCTATTGAGAAGGAGAGAGTTTTGGGGAGGAGGTCCTTCCTAATTGTCCACTTTTGTTGTTTGCTTTTGTATTTGTACGCTGCTACAATGCTGTAAGCATTTATCAGAACTAAGAGTTTTCTAATGGCATCTTTCAGAACTTTCACATATAGGACTATGTCAACAACAAATAGGAAATAATTGACAGTTCCTTTTTTATTTGTCTATTTTAATTTCCTTCTCTTGTCTTAGTTGTTCTAGATAAGACTTTGAGTTCTGTATTGAATAACATTAGTGAGTATTGGCAATCCTCTGTTGGACCTGATGCTAGAGGAAGTATTTTCAGAATTTCTATTTCATTTGTCATATACAGCTTTTGTGATGTAGTCATGTTTCGTGTATTCCTAGTCTGTTTGAAATGTTTGTCATGGAAGGAAGTGGACCTTTGTCAAAGGCTTCTTCTGCATCTATTAAGATAACCATATAATTTCGCTCCTTAAATCTATTTATTTGCTTTAATATATTTGGGTTTTTAAAGCCAATAGAAAATCTTTGTTAGTTAGCCAGCAATTTTACTGCATGTTCAGGATCCCCAAAAAACTCCAATCCTTTCTCGTGGGTGAACTTTTAAAGTTAGAAACTATGTTCTGTGTTGCCTTTCTTCAGCTAACAAGAAAAGTTAGCCTTAAGCAGAACTACAGAAGCCAAAACACAAGGGTACTACATTTATAAACTTTTCCAGAACTCCTGACATTGAGGGATTAGGCCTTCGCTTAATTTTGCAGGTGGTGCTGTCTACCTGCTAAGTTTTTTTTCCATTTAATTTAATTTTTTTTTCACTTTTTCTTGCTCACTGACTCCCTCCCACAATCCCCTTTTCCTCTGAGCAGGAGGTAGACCCCTGATTATCCCCACCCACCCTGGCAATTCAAATCTCTGTGAGGTTAGGTACTTTTTCTCATACTAAGCCCAGACAAGGCAGCCCAGTTAGAAGAACATATCCCACAGACAGGCAACAACTTTTGGGATAACTCCTACTCCAGTTGTTCCAGACCTACAGGAAGACCAAAGCATATTTGCTACTTGCAGGGAGGCCTAGGTCCAGCCTGTGTATGTTGTTCAATTGGTAGTTTAGTCTCTGAGAGCCCCAAGGGTCCAGGTTAGTCAAGTCTGTTGGTTTCCTGTGCAGTTCCTATCCCCTTTGGGGACCACAGTGCTTCCTCCTATTCTTCCATAAGAGTTATCAAGCTCCATCTACTGTTTGGCTATCAGTGTCTGTATCTGTCTGAGTCAGCTACTGGATGGATCCTTTCAGAAGTCAGCCATGCTAGGCTCCTGTCTGCTAACATAATAAACTATAATTAATAGTGCCATGGACTGGCATTTGCCTGTGGGATGGGTCTCAAGTTGGGCTGGTTATTGGTTGGCCATTCCCTCAGTCTCTGTTCCATCCCCTGTGCCTGCATTTCTTCTAGACAGGACAAATTTGGCTTCAAAGTTTTATGGGTGGGTTGGTGTCTCAATTGTCCACTGGGGTTCCTGCCTGTCTACAGGAGGTGGCCTCTTCAGATTCCGTATTCCCAGTGTTGTGAGTCTCAGCTAAGGTCACTCTGTTGACTCTTGGGTGTCTCCCTTGTCCCAGGTCTCTGCATCCTGGAGATGCCCTGCACCTCATCACCCAGTCAGCTGCAGGTTTCCATTCATTTTCATGGGCATCTGGCCATCTCTCCTGTTCTTCTCCACATCTGATCCTGAACCTCCATTCCCCTAGCTATTCCCCCTCCCTCCCAGTTCTCTCCCTCCACCTGTCTCCTATGACTATTATATTCACCCTTCTAAATGAGATTCAAGCATCCTCTTTTGTGCCTTCCTTCTTGTTTAGCTTCTTTGTGTCAGTGGAGTATAACATGGTACTTCTATTTTATGGCTAACAGCCAATTCTAAGTGAATACATACCATGCATGTCCTTTGAGGACTGAGTTACCTCACTCAGGATGATATTCTCAAGTTCCATCCATTTGCCTGCAAAATTCATGATGGCTTGTTTCTCATAGCTGAATAGTAGTCCATTGTGTAAATGTACCACATTTTCTTTATCCATTTTTTAAAGAAAATGTCGGTTGTTTCCAGTTTCTGGTTACTACAAATAAAGCTGCTATGATCACAGTTGAGCAGTGTCTTTTTGATGTTGGAGCATCTTTTGGGTATATGCCCTGGAGTAAGTAGTAGAGCTGGATCTTGATATAGAACTAGTCCCAGTTTTCTGAGAAACTGCCAAATTGATTTCCAGAGTAGTTGTACAAGTTCACAACTCCCACCAGCTCCCCGTGCTCCACATCCTCACCAGCATATGGGAATCTCCTAAGTGTTTGATCTTAGCCATTCCGATGGACGTAAGATGGAGCCTCAGAGCTATTTTTATTTGCATTTCCCTGATGACTAAGGACTTTGGACACTAAGTGTTTCTCCACCATTTGATATTCCTCTAGTGAGAATTATCTGTTTAGCTATACCCCCATTTTTCATTGGGCTAATTGGATTTTTTATTTATATTACCCCAAACTCATTATATAAACACACACACACACACACACACACACACACACACACACACACACACACAGAGAGAGAGAGAGAGACAGAGAGAGAGAGAGAGAGAGAACTGGAGAGAGAGAGAATAGACATTGCTCCCCAACAAGAACCAAACATTATCAAAAAAAAACCCTGGTGCCACGCACAAGCATTCCTTCTCAGTGACTGTAGTCCAAGGTAGGCCAAGTGAGTCCACAAAAAAACATACACTTATTGCTATTGCCCTTGTTTCCCTTTCACAGGTTGAAGCTAACTCCCTATTGCTGAAGGCTCTTAGGAGACAGGACTTGTATGATTTGAGTTGAATGTAATCTGAAAGCCTTCTTCCTATGTTATAACCTCCATACTACCAGAAAGTACTATGAAAGTTCCCAACAGAAGGAAGCTGTTAATAATCCTACCCAACTATGACACCTATGAAGTACAACAGTGACCAGCATGGCTACATATCTGCAAAGATACAACATGTGCCACTCACATGTTTGTAGGAACCAATAGCTTATTGGACCTAAGGCCCACTCAAGGGGAGGAAATCATGCCTGGTCAAGAAACCTATCCAAATACACAGGACTAGTGAGATCATGGATCTTAGAAAGAGAATCTACCCTGTTACCAGACCAATTTACATTCTGCAAACCTTCATACCCACAGGAAAGGGTAATTTCATGACTTTCATTAAGAAACCTCTTTTTTACAGGGGAAACGGAGAACATTGGGAAAACACAACTGAATCAAATGAGACCACCCCCATGTGGGTACTCCAGCCTCAAAGGGTACATTTGTAGCACCGCTCTTGAATCTGTGGCTCAGGAAACCTCAGTATTGCTGAAGAGGGAGTAGAAAATGTACAAAAGCCATCATATCAGAAGTCTGCTGTGGGGCTGTGTTACCTAAACATGGCCTCATATAGACACGCTAATACAGAAAGAGGAAAGTCTCAGGTTGTCCCAAAGTTGGATGAGCACCCTATTTTGTTTTTCAATATAAAGTGGTCAACCCCCAAACCATAGGCATACAAACAACAAAAAATAAATTTGTGTGTGTGTGTTCAAGACTCATAACCAGAAGAAAAGGAGCTATCAATCTGAAAAGGCTGGGGGGAGGGGTCATGGGAGGGGCTAGAGGGAAGAAAGGAAAAGGTGGCGATGATGTAATTATATTTCTTTTTTTTTTATTTTTTTTGTAATTATATTTCAATTACAATTTTATATTAATACAACTCACAGACCATATGAAGCTCAAGAAGACGGAAGAACAATGTGTAGACGCTTCAGACCTATTTAGAAGGGGAACAAAATAATCACTGGAGGTAGAAAGGAGGGACCTGGGAAGGAGAAGGAGGGAAAGGGAAAAGGGGGACCAGATCAGGTGTGGGAGGAGACAGGAGAAGGTACCGTGGGTCAGGAAATTGAACGGATGTGTGCAGCAGTGGGGGATGGGGAACTGGGGGGGAGGGAGTCACTAGAAAGTCCCAAATGCCAGGAAAGCAAGAGGCTCCTAGGACCCAACAGGGATGGCATGAGCTGAAATGTCCAACAAAGGGGAGAGCAAGCCTGTAGAAACCATATCCAGAGAAATACAGGGACAAAGAGTGGAGCAGAGACTGAAGGAAGAGCAGTCCAGAGACTGCCAACCTAGAGATTCATCCCATCTGCAAACACCAAACCCAGTCACTATTGCTGATACCAAGAAGCGCTTGCTGACAGGAGCCTGGTATGACTGTCCTCTAAGAGGCTCTGCCAGAGTCTTACCAAAACAGATGCAGATGCTTGCAGCCAACTATTATACTGAGCACAGGACCCTAATAGAGGAGTTAGAGAAAGGAATGAAGGAGCTGAAGGGGTTGCAAACCCATAAGAAGAACAAAAATATCAACCAACCAGACCCCCCAGAGTTCCCAGGTCCTAAACCACCAACCACAGAGTACACATGGGGGGATCCATGGCTCCAGCTGCATATGTAGCAGAGGATGGCAATGTCCAGCATCAATAGGAGAAGAAGCCCTTGGTCCTGTGAAGGCTTGATGACCCAGGGTAGGAAAACTGTATAAAGGAAAGAAATGAAAAATATTGCCCAAATGAAAAATGTGCAAACAAATTAGATAAATGTGTGAGGGGGAATAAAAGATTAAAACATAAAAAATGTAAAATATGATAAAGTGAAAATACTACTAACAGTAAGTTGGTAAAGATCATCCACGGACTGTTCCAAGGTCCCAGGAAAAGATGTAGCAGAGGACTGCCTTGTCTGGCCTCAGTGAGAGAGAATGCACCTAATCCTGTAAAGACTTGATGCCCCAGGGAAGAGAATGGGGGGATGAGGTTTGGAGTGGCAGGGTGAGTGAGGGAACACCTTTTCAGAGTCAAAGGGAGAGGGAGGGAAGAACTCTTAGAGTGGGGACTGGGAAGGGGGCAACATTTGAAATGTAAATAAAACAATTTTTTTTAAAAAAAAAGTAAGGTGACAGAGTACTCAATACATTAGTCTTGAAAATACTATTAGATGTGTAGTTAAAAAAAATAAGGGGGGAGCAAAGGACAAAAGGGCCTACTGCCAGTTCTGTGCACGGCATCAGTTGAACATGTGTACTCTTGTCTTTCCTGTGCTTTATGTTGACACTGATCCTGGACATGAAGAGTATGCAGTTGCTACTGCAACTGTGTTCACTTTAGTAGCATCCCTTTCTCGCAAATCAAATCACTTTTGCCTGTGTTATCTGTGAGCCTGGCTCCTGCTTCCACATTCCCAAAGGTCTCCAAATCCTAACTCCCTGGATGCTTGGTGTTCTAGCTGGGGCTGTTTCCTAAATGCATTGAGAGTTTGAGAAGCAACTATAACACCGATGTTTGCACGGGGTAACCGCCATTGTATTTGTCACAGTCCCAAAGATCTTACCACTCTGCTGGAGGGATTTAGTTGTGGGTATAAAACTCCAGGATTATTCTCAGTGGAGGGTTTCTTCCTATCCGTAGAGGGCAGGGCTGCCTTTTTCTGTGTACTTTATTACCTGAGCCGAACCTCTTAGGGCCTGCACTTTTCAGCTTGTCAACGTCCTGTCTAATCGTTCTCCACAGTTGGCTCCCAGGCTTGACTCTTACAGCCCTAGCAGGTTATTTTGACTGTGGTTGTCTGACTGTAGCTGCCATCTGTTCTCGGGCCCAAAACAATAGGTTGCTTCTCAATATGGCATCCAGTTTCTGACTAATAACTAAACGGAATTCATCTGAATTATTTTGTCCTGTGGAGCAAACAGTCTCTTACTAAAACCTGTAAGTGGATATGAGGCTTTGAGTGCTGTTGGTGGGCTCTGAAGGAAGACTGCCAGTCCCTTCTCACCAGACCTGCGTGCTTGCCCATGGTGGAGGCTTCTGCTCGCCCCTCTGCCTCCAGGGAGCTGTGCAGCTGGAGCTGAGCTCAGCTGTCCAGATCTCTTTACAGAGCATCACTCAACTTTTCCTTCTCTGTGGAGATAATATCTTGTGTGTTGTATGGATGTCCCCTGTCAATTCAAAAGCCTATGGCCTGTGGCTTGGGAGGAAATGGGAGGTAGGACATCCAGGAGGATAAAGAATTCTGGGATAGAGCCATGCAGGAGATTCTCTGGGAAGCTAAGCAGAAGGACACCTGATACCTGAACACAGGTAGCTAGCCAGGCATGTGGTAAAATATAGGCAAGAATAAATGAGATACCTTGTTATATCTAGTCAGAGAAGAACCTAGCTATAAGGCCAAAGTATTAGTAAATATATTTTGAGTCTGAGTCTTATTTCTGGAAGCATGGGGCTGGGAGGCAGAAGCAGACTTAACTTCAACCCTCTTCACTTTTCTTTTCTTTGAAACTATACCCGTCTCTCCTACAATATACCCTGACCACAGTTTTCCTTCCTTTCACTCCTCTCAGCTCCTACCCCCACATACCTATTCTCTCCCCCAGATCCACTTCCCTTCTGTTGCCTTTCAGAAAGAACAGGCCTCCAGCAGAGGGCAGCCAAAAAGGACAGAAAAAGATACAATAAGACAAGGACAAAGGCCTCATATCTAGACTGAGCAAGGCAACCCAATAGGAGAAAGAGTCCACAAAACAGGCAAAACACTTGGCAATACACTCAATACCACTGTTAGGAGTCCCCCAAAAGCCCCAACTAACAGCCATGATATATACACAGAGGACCTGGTACAGACCCATGCAGGCCCCATGCTTGCCATTTCAATCTCTGTGAGCCCATATGAGCCCTGCTTAGTTGATTCAGTGGGCCATGTTTTTCTGGTGTCCTCCATCTCCTCTGATCCTACAGTCTTTCCTCTTCCTCTTTTGCAAAGTGGCCTGAGCTCCCAGAGGAGGGACCTGACAGAGACCTCCAATTTAGACTCTCCCCACATAACGTCTACCTCCTGGTCTCTACATCCACTACCATTTGCTGCCAGAGGAACCTCTCTGATGACTTCTGGACAAAGCAGTTATCTACGAGTATAGAAGAGTGTCATTTGGAAAAATTCAATTGACCCTTTTTGTAGTGGTGTTTAGTTCTACCCTAGGTTTCTGGGCTATCCAGTCTTCAGTTCCTGGCTATGCAGGCAGTATAGGGCATGGGCTTCCTCACATGACACAGGGCCTCAAATGAAACCAAACATTGGCTGTCCACTCCCACAAGTTCTTTGCCAACATTGTTCCAGCACATCTTGCAGAAGGACGGATTATAGGTCAAGGATTTTTGTGGCTGGGTTAGTGTCCAGATTTCACTTTTCACAGCCTACAAAGTACCTTCTAGTGCCAAAGAGATTAGAACTTAAGGGTGAAGTCTCCATGCAGGTACCAGCTTGACCTCTGTATGTTCAATGGGCTGCCAGTATGTTGTCTTTGGCAATGGGCCCCCACTGTCAGTTTTCACAAAAAGACCCCTACCCTAACATTAGCCTGGGTTGTTTAGAGATCTCCACTGGTTAACTGTGCTCAACAACTCAACCAAATGCAACTCAGTCCCACCACTGGAAGCATTGCCTGGCATCTCTTGGATATATGCCCAGGAATGCTATAGGTGGGTGTTGAGGTTGATGATTCCCAATTTTCTGAGAAACCGCCATATTCATTTCCAAAGTCATTGCACAAGTTTGCACTCCCACCAATGGAGGAATATTCTGTTACTATACATTCTCTCGAGCATGAGCTGTCACTTGAGTTCTTGATCTTAGCCATTCTAACAGGTGCAAGCTGGAATCTCAACATAGTTTAGATTTGCATTTCCCCCATGGCTAAGGATGATGAAATTTTTCTCTAAGTGTTTCTCAGCCATTTGAAGTTCCTCTGTTGAGACCTGTACCCCATTTTTATTGGATTATTTTGTTGATATCTAATTCCCTGAGTTCTACGTATATTTTAGATGCTAGTTCTCTATGGAATGTGGAGTTGGTGAAAATCTTTTCCCATTCTGTAGGCTACCATTTTCTCTGGTTGACAGTCTCCTTTACCTTACAGGATAATCTTAGTTTCTTGAGGTCTAATTTATTAATTGTTGATCTTAGTTCCTGTGCTACTGATTTTCTGTTTAGAAAGTTGTCTTCTGTACCAGTGTGTTTAAGGGTATTTGTCACTGTCTCTCAAATTCAGTGTATCTGGTATTGTGTTGAGCTCTTTGATCCATTTTAACATGAGTTTTGTGCAGGATAATAAATATGGATCTACTTGCATTCTTCTATCTTTCCACATTCAATCTGACCAGCATCATTTGTTAAAGATGCTTTCTTTTGTCTAGTGTGCATTTCCAGTTTTCTTGTTTTTCTTGACTTCTTTATAAAACAAAACAAAACAGAAACAGGTAACCGTGAGTATGTGAATTTATGCCTGAGTCTTCAATTCCATTGATCAAAATGACTTTTTGCCAGTAACATGCTATTTTTATTACTATAATACTGTAGACAACTTGAAATTGGTAATGGTGAGACCCTCAGAAGTTCTCTTACTATTCAGAATTGATTTACCTGTCTATCCTCGGGTTTGTTGTTGTTGTTGTTGCTGCTGTTGTTGTTGTTTTTCCATATTAAGTTGACTGTTGTCCTTTCAAGATCTGTCAAGAATTGTGTTGGTATTTTGATAGGGATTGTGCTGAATCTATAGATTGCTTTTGGTAGGATGGCCATTTTTTTACTATGTCAATTTTACTGATCCAGGAGAATAGGGGATATTTCCACCTTCTGACACCTTCTTCAATTTCTTTCTTCAAAGACTTGAGACTTGAAGTTTTATCATACAGTTCTTTGACTTGCTTTATTAGAGTTACTTCCAAGATATTCCATGTTATTTGAGGCTACTGTGAATGGTGTTGTTTTCCTGATTTCTTTTTCAATACTTAGGGAGACTGCAGCAGGAAAATCACTGTGAGTTCAAGATCAGCCAGGGTTACAAAATAAGACAATGTCTCTAAAACAAAATTGCATTGATAGTGATGAAATAAAAAAGATGGCGGAGGGGGGAGCTGAACTCCCAGAAGTGCAGACAATCCTGAGACCTCAGGACAGATGCCCACTTCTGCCTACTTCAGCCCACATTCCTGGCCCAAGGGGAAACTGCATAGTGCCTCTGGATACAGGAATATAGGAGCAGTCAGTGGCAAGTACCTGCTGGTTTCTGCTTGCATCCAGAACTGAACTGAAATGGTCCCACAGCTCCCTGCAACCAAATCCTGTACAGAAGAGAGATGGACCCTCAGAAGTATGGAACATCCTGAGAACTCAGAGGAGACAACTATTTTGTGCTGACATTCCTGACCCAAGAGGAAACCACCTAGAGCAATCTGTCTACAGGCAGCGACCTAAGAGCAGTCAGGCACAGGACCCTTCAGGTTTCTGCCTGTGCCAAGAACTGAAAGCCAGTTGCCAAGAGAGTCTACACACATGACAGCAGAGGTAAGACCAACTTTTCTGCTCCAAGCAACCCACCTGGATGTTCAGGTCACACAAAGTCAGGAGTAGCTCTCTGTTCCCAGATCTGGCTGAAAGAAAATAGGTCTAGGGGGGTGCTGACACACAGGCCTATAAGAGGGTCAAGCCACTGTCAGAGACAGCTAGACATGCTAACACCAAAAACAACCTGATGGTGAGAGGCAAGCGCAGGAAGCTAAGCAACAGAAACCAAGACTGCTTGGCATCATCAGAGCCCAGGTCTCCCATCAAAGGAAATACTGGATGTCCAAACACACCAGAAAAGCAAGATTTAGATTTAAAATTGCATGTTATGATGATGATAGAGGACTTTGAGAAAGACATAAATAACTCCCTTAAAGAAATACAGGACAACACAAGTAAACAAGTGGAAGCCCAAAAACACAAAAATCCTTAAAGAATTACAGGAAAAGAGAAACACACAGGTGAAGGAATTGAAAAAAAAGCCATCCAGAATTTAAAAATGGAAATAGAAACAATAAAGAAAGCACAAAAGGAGACAACCCTAGGGACAGAAAACCTAGGAAAGTGGTCAGGAGTCAAAGATTCAAGAATCACCAACAAAACATAAGAGATAGAAGAGAGAATCTCAGGGGCAGATTATACCATAGAAAACATTGACAAAATGGTCAAAGATAATGTAAAACACAAAAAACTCCTAGCTCAAAACATCCAGGAAGTCCAGGACACAATGAAAAGATCAAACATAAGGAAAATAAGTACAGAAGAGAGTTAAGACTCCCAACTTAAAGGGCTAGTAAATATCTTCAAAAAAATTATAGAAGAAAACTTCCCTAACTTAAGTAAAGAGATGTCCAAAAACATACATGAAGCCTACAGAGCTCCAAGTAGATTGGACCAGAAAAAAAAAAAAAAAAAACCTTTCTGTCACATAATAGTTTAAACACCAAACACACAAAACAAAGAAAGAATATTAAAAGCAATAAGGGAAAAAGGTCAAGTAACATATAAAGGCAGACCTATCAGAATTACACCAGACTTCTCACCAGAGACTAGGAAAGCCTGGACAGATGTCATAAAGACCCTAAGAGAACACAAATGCCAGCCCAGGTTCCTGTATCCACAAAACTCTCAATTAACATAGATGGAGAAACCAAGATATCCCATGACAAAACCAAATTTACACAATATCTTTCTACAAATCCAGCCTTACAAAGGATAATAGATGGAAAAACTCCAACATAAGGAGGGAAACTACACCATAGAAAAAGCAAAAAAGTAATCTCCTTGCAACAAAACCAAAAGAAGAGACACACACAAACATAATTCCACCTCTAACAACAAAAATAACAGGAAACAGCAATCACAATTCCTTAATATCTCTTAATATCAATGGACTCAATTCGCCAATAAAAAGACATAGAATAACATACTGGATATGTAAAGGACCCAGCATTTTGCCGAATACAGGAAACATACCTCAGAGAAAAGACAGACATTACCTCAGAGTAAAAAGGCTGAAAACAACTTTCAAGCAATGTCTGAAGAAACAATTGGTAGGCAGCATTCTTATATCAAATAAAATCAACTTTCAACCAAAAGTCATCAAAAAAGATAAGGAGGGACACTTCATATTCATCAAAGGAAAAATCAACCAAGATAAACTCTCAATCCTAAATATTAATGCTCCAAATGCAAGGGCACCTACATTCATAAAAGAAACCTTACTAAAGCCCAAAGCACACATTGCACCTCACACAATAATAGTAGATGTCAACACCCCACTCTCATCAGTGGACAGATCATGGAAACAGAAATTAAACAGAGACAAAGAAACTAACAGAAGTTATGGACCAAATGGATTTAACAGATATTTATAGGCATTTTACCCTAAAACAATAGAATATACCTTCTTCTCAGCATCTCATGGTACCTTCTCCAAAACTGACCATAAAATAAACCACAAAACAGGCCTCAAAAGATACAAGAAGATGGAAATAATCCCATGCATCCTATCACATCACATGGGCTAAGGCTGGTCTTCAATAACATCAAAGACAACAGAAAGCCCACATATACATGGAAGTTGAACAATGCTATATTCAATCATACCTTGGACAAGGAAGAAATAAATAAAGAAATTGAAGACTTTTTAGAACTTAATGAAAATGAAGGTAAAACATACCCAAATTTATGGGACACAATGAAAGCTGTGCGAAAAGGAAAACTCATAACTCTGAGTGCCTCCAAAAAGAAACAGGAGAGAGCATACACTAGCAACTTGACAGGTCATCTAAAAGCTCTAGAACAAAAAGAAGCAAATACACCCAAGAGGGGTAGAAGGCAGGAAATAATCAAACTTAGGGCTGAAGTCAACTAAGTAGAAAAAAAAAGAACTATACAAATAGTCAACAAAACCAGGAACTGGTTCTTTGAGAAAATCAACATGATAGATAAACCCTTAGCCAGAATAAACAGCGGTCACAGAGAGTGTACCCAAATTAACAAAATCAGAAATGAAAAGGGAGACATAACAACAGAATCTGAGGAAATTAAAAAAAAAATCATCAGATCCCACTACAAAAGCCTATATTCAACAAAACTGGAAAATCTGGAGGAAATGGACATTTTCTAGACAAATACCAGGTACCAAACTTAAATCAGGAACAAAGAAATCATCTAAACAACCCCATAACTCCTAAAAAGAAATAAAGAAGTTACACAAAAGTCTCCAAACCAAAAAAAAAAACCAGGATTAGATGGCTTTAGTGCAGAATTTATCAGACCTTCATTTAGAAGACCCTTCATACCCAATACTGTCCAAACTGATCCACAAAATAGAAACAGGTGGAGCACTACCCAATTCCGTCTATGAAACCACAATTACACTTATACCTAAACCACACAAAGACCCTACAACAAAAGAGAACTTCAGACATAATTCCCTCATGAATATTGATGCAAAAATACTCAATAAAATTCTGACAAACTGAATCCAAGAACACATCAAAATGATCATGCATCATGATCAAGTAGGCTTCATCTCAGAGATGCGAGGATGGTTCAATATATGGAAATCTATCAACATAGTCCACTATATAAACAACCTCAAGGGAAAAAAAACACGTGATCATCTCATTAGATGCTGAGAAAGCATTTGAAAAAATTCAACGACCCTTCATGATAAAAGTCCTCAGAAGATCAGGAATTCAAGGCCCTTACCTAAACATAGTAAAAGCCATATACAGCAAACCAGTTGCTAACATTAAACTAAATGGAGAGAAACTTGAAACAATCCCACTAAAATCTGGGACTAGACAAGGCTGCCCACTCTCTCCCTACTTATTCAATATAGTACTCAAAGTCCTAGCCAGAGCAGTCAGTCAATGAAAGGAGGTCAAACTGGGGTTGGGGGATTTAGTCAGTGGTAGGGCCGTTTGCCTAGCAAGCGCAAGGCCCTGGGTTCGTCCCCACTTCGGAAAAAAAAAAAAGGAGGTCAAAGTGATACAGATTGGAAAGGAAGAAGTCAAAATATCACTATTTCCAGATGATATGATAGTGTACTTAAGTGACCCCAAAAGTTCCACCAGAGAAGTACTTAGCCTGATAAACAACTTCATCCAAGTGGCTGGGTATAAAATTAACTCAAACAAATAAGTAGCCTTCCTCTACTCAAAGGATAAACAAGCTGAGAAAGAAATTAGGGAAATGACACCCTTCACAATAGTCACAAATAACATAAAATACCTCAGTGTGACTCTAACCAAGCAGTGAAAAATCTGTATGACAAGAACGTCAAGTCTATGAAGAAAGAAATCGACGAAGATCTCAGAAGATGGAAAGATCTCCCATGCTCATGGATTGACAGGATTAATATAGTAAAAATGGCCATTTTGCCAAAAGTGATCTACAGATTCAATGCAATCCCCATCAAAATTCCTACTCAAGTCTTTATAGAGATAGAAAAAGCAATTTGCAAATTCATGTAGAGTATCAAAAAACTCAGGATATCAAAAACTATACTCAACAATAAAAGAACTTATGGGGGAATCGCCATCCCTGACCTCAAGCAGTATTACAGAGCAATAGTCATAAAAACTGTATGGTATTTATACAGAGACAGACAGGTAGATCAGCAGAATAGAATTGAAGATCCAGAAATGAACCCACACACCTATGGTCACTTGGTTTTTGACAAAGGAGCCAAAACCATCCAATGGAAAAAAGATAGCATTTTCAGCAAATGGTGCTGGTTCAACTGGAGGTCAACATGTAGAAGAATGCAGATCGATCCATGCTTATCACCCTGTACAA
Organism: Rattus rattus; assembly: GCF_011064425.1. NCBI lineage: Eukaryota > Metazoa > Chordata > Mammalia > Rodentia > Muridae > Rattus > Rattus rattus. The sequence continues at coordinate 16,634,424 of NC_046172.1, forward strand.
AGCTTAAGTTCAAGTGGATCAAGGACCTCCACATCAAACCAGATAAACTCAAACTAATAGATAAAAGGTGGGGAAGCATCTAGAACACATGGGCACTGGAGAAACTTTCCTGAACAAAACACCAATGGCTTATGCTCTAAGATCAAGATTCGACAAATGGATCTCATAAAACTGTAAAGCTTCTGTAAGGCGAAGGACACTGTTGTTAGGACAAAACAGCAACCAACAGATTGGGAAAAGATCTTTACCAATCCTACAACTGATTGAGGGCTTATATCCAAAATATACAAAGAACTCAAAAAGTTAGACCGCAGGGAGACAAATAACCCTATTAAAAAATGGGGTTCAGAGCTAAACAAAGAATTCACAGCTGAAGAATGCTGAATGGCTGAGAAACACCTAAAGAAATGTTCAACATCCTTAGTCATCAGGGAAATGCAAATCAAAACAACCCTGAGATTCCACCTCACACCAGTCAGAATGGCTAAGATCAAAAACTCAGGTGACAAGAGATGCTCGCAAGGATGTGGAGAAAGAGGAACACTCCTCCATTGTTGGTGAGTTTGCAAACTGGTACAATCACTCTGGAAATCAGTCTGGAGTTTCCTCAGAAAAGTGGACATTTTAATACCTGAGGACCCAGCTATATGTCTCCTGGGCATATACCCAAATCATGCTCCAATATACAACAAAGACACATGCTCCATTATGTTCATAGCAGCCTTATGTATAATAGCCAGATGCTGAAAAGAACCCAGATGCCCTTCAACAGAGGAATGGATACAGAAAATGTGGTACATTTACAAAATGGAGTATGCTGACAGGAACCGGATATAGATCTTTCCTGAGAGACACAGCTAGAACATGTCAAATACAGAGGCGAATGCTAGCAGCCAAGCACTGAAGCAGCCAAGCACTGAACTGAGAACAAGACCCCCCATTGGAGGAATCAGGGAAAGGATTGAAGGAGCTGAAGGAGCTTGCAACCCCATAAGAACAATAATGCCAACCAACCAGAGCTCCCAGGTACTAAACCACTACCCAAAGGCTACTCATAGACAGACCCATGGCTCCAGATGCATATGTAGCAGAGGGTGGCCTTGTTGGACACCAGTGGAAGGAGAAGCCCTTGGTCCTGCCAAGGCTGGACCCCCAAATGTACGGGAATGTTGGGTGCTAGGGGGCTAAGGGTGGGTGTTTGGGGAGGATAACACCCTTTTAGAAGAAGGGGAGGGTGATAGGATAGGGGGCTTATGTCCCAGTATCCAGGAAAGGCAGTAACATTTGAAATGTAAAAAAAAAATCCAAAAAAGGTGTGCAGAATTCTAGTTTTCAAATTGATCACATCACCTGCCTGCCTTCATTTCTAGTGTCTTAGATTAGGCAGTGAAGATACATTGTTCTGCTTATGCATTGTTTGCTCACGTTTCCATTCCTTCACTTTCCTGAAGGATAGTATCTTTATTGGTTAAACATCAATCTCCAGTATGAAATGAAATATTCAGGCTAAATAAAGTTTTGTTTTAATAGGGTAGTAATATATTTAGTTTTATTTCAACAAAATCACACCACTTCTCAAGTTGATGCAAAGTGTTTTGGACAGTTTTTTTTTTTTTACAGATTCACTTTATTTTTAAGAATTATTTATTTTATATATGTGAATACACTGTAGCTGTTCTCACACACACCAGAAGAGAGCATCATATTTCATTACAGATGGCTGTGAGCCACCATGTGGTTGCTGGGATTTGAACTCAGGACCTCTAGGAAGAGCAGTCAGTGCTCTTAACCGCTGAGCCATCTTTCCAGCCCTCAGATCTGCTTTAAAAGATTGTTTGTTTGTTTTGTGTCAGTATCACAATCCTCTTTTTCACAGGAATAGCCCCAAATTCTCACTACAAAATAAGAATTCCAGTCTCATAAATGCATACAATTACAATAAACTAGACTCTTAAAATGACAGAAAGAAAATTTTCAGAAGCTTAGTGGAAAGAATGTAGACTTTAAAAAAAATCCACTGTCATGAATATAAACTGAAAATTTTCAGCCAAAGTAGAAGCTAAGATCAAAAGATGATATACAAAAATCATCACTCATTTGCTGTACTGAACCAGAAGCACAAATATAAATCTTGTCTAAAATGTACAAACTCTCAAACAACAATGAACATCTTTCTTAGTTGTTCATTCTAAGGAATATAGACACTTATGAGCCAAACAATAGCTAATACAGAACCAATCTAACTTAGTAATGTGAAGGACAGTTTGGGGGGAAGAAACCTTTATTGTAACAGTCCTTTAGAAGATACATTAGAAGAATGGCAGGGTATCAGGTTAATGTCTTTCAGCCCTTTTAAAGTCCGTGCCCTAAAATGTAAAGCTTAGTTATCCTTCTGTAGGCTGCGAGCTTGCTAGCATGGCAGTAATTATTAGGAAGGAGAAGAGAGTTGGGTGAAATGTGGTTATTCATCATAGATGCTGTCCTAGTTGCCTGGGATGTGAACAGTGTCAGGGATTTCTGGGAAATGTTCATGCATACAAATATTGCCTTAGATGGTTTAAAAGTGTCCTCATACAATGGTACATTGTTACCCCTCAGTGAAGCCTTTAAAAAGAAACAGCTAGGGTGAGAATAGTTTAAAAGAAGTAAATACAGAATCAGCCTTTAAAGCTATTAAGTCAGTGATTCTCTCAGTTATGAAATCTTGAGAGGTCCCTTTCTTTTCTCAAAGTCCAGGTGATGGCAATATTTCTTCATCTCTAGCCACTTTTTTTCAACATCTCTATCTTGTACATCATTATGTGCTCCATCCATTTTGGGTAAATCTACATTGTCGTCACAATTCATATGGTCCATCCCCCAGACAAACTCCACAAAAAGGCGTGGTCTGCATCTGAATAATCTTCCCAAGCTTTGCAGTCATTAAAATCCACGCAACACCAATGAGGCTTTGCACATTCCTTTGAGAGCCTTAGTCATGATTGGCCAGATTCTCCATTTTTTTTAGCAGCATAAAATGAATCTAGGTATTCTTTTCTACTTATGATCATTTGGCTCAATACAGTTTTGAATAAAAGATTTATTTCATTTAATTGTTTACTCCTCTACGACAAATTAAATTAGGTTTGGATTTATTTTCAGACTTTGTATTAACGTCATCATTGTCCTCAAAACAAAATTTGATGTCAGCACTTTGCACAAATAGGTTGCATGGTGAACATGGCATAGCATGAGTAAACAGGTGGGTGGATCTCACTAGCCCCAGCAACCTTGATTGAGACTCCAGCCTTCTCTGCCGCTTCTGCATCCTTTCCAGGAAGGCACAGCAAGTGAGCTTAGCCTTAATTCCAAGAATGCAGTACAGGACAGAAAGTCCTTAGTTTCAGAGGAGAGGAAACTGCAGGGGAAAGAGGGTATAAGAACAGAGAAAACGATGTGCATCCCTAAGAAGGGTGGAGTGCAGATGCTTATTTAAAAAAACACAGGTATTTTAGTGGGCAGTTACTGTAGTGCATGGGTTTGTTCTTTATTTATTAAAATATCCACCCCTCCTTTGTTTACTTGTTAAAAGGAAAATTATTTTCTTGCCAAATATGATTTCTTTATGTTATTCAATATCTTCTTTCTTCTCAAGAATAATAAAGAATCATGATGATATATATAATTTCTTATTATGTCCTGATGATATCTCTGTCATAATGCCTATTTTATAAGTAAAATGTAGGTCAGAAAGACATTAATATAAGATTAAGAAATGGATAAGCACACATCTCAGCCTGTCTCTTCTTCATTACATGTTTCAAGTTATCATATGGCTAATGAAGAGAAAAAAAATTGTCACTGCTAAAGCCCTAATAGGGACGTAGAGGTAACATAAGTGAAAAAAGTGTCACATGTCTGCCCCTAATGTGTAAATTGGTTTGTCGTACATCACAAACAGCCTTATCTGGCTGAAAAGATAAATAATAACTTGGAATTTCACTGAGTAGAGAAGTTGGTAGGTGTTCATTATAACCATCTAGAACAGTGTTTCTCAACTTTCCTAATGCTGCGACCCATTAATACAGTTCCTTATGCTCTGGTGACCCACCCAACCATAAAGATACTTCATTGCTACTTGATACTGTAAATTTGCTACTGTTACAAATCATATGAATTATGGATTGTGAATCATAATGTGTGATATGCAAGGTGATCTTAGGTGACCCCTATGGGAGGTTTGTTTGACCCCAAAGGGGTTGATTTTTACGTTGCAAAGATGTCATTCATTTCATGGAATTTGAGCATTGGTTCATAGTATTTTTAGTTGTAAAGCTGACGAGGTATAAATGAAACAGGGCTGCAGATGTGATTTAGTAGCAGTGTCCCCAGTGTGTCCCCAGCAATGCATAAGCACACACACACTGTACTGCCTGGTTTTGTGTGTCAACTTGACACGAGCTGGAGTTATCCCAGAAAAGGAGCCTCAGTTGTGGAAATGCCTTCATGAGACCCAGTTGTAAGGCATTTTCTCAACTAGTGGTCAAGGTGGGAGGACCCAGCCCATTGTTGGTGGTGCCATCCCTGGTCTGGTGGTCTTGGGTTCTATAAGAAAGCAAGCTGAGCAAGCCTGGGAAAGCAAGCCGGTAAGAAATATCCCTCCATGGCCTCTGCATCAGCCCCTACCTCCTGACCTGCTTGAGTTAAAGTCCTGATTTCCTTTGGTGATGAAACAGCAATGTGGAAGTGTAATCTGAATAAACCCTTTCCTCCACAACTTGCTTCTTTGTCATGATGTTTATGCAGGAATAGAAACCCTGACTAATATAAGGGAAATGCAAATCAAAACAACCCTGAGATTTCACCTTACACCAGTGAGAATGGCTAAGATCAAAAACTCAGGTGACAGCAGATGCTGGCGAGGATGTGGAGAAAGAGGAACACTCCTCCACTCTTGGTGGGATTGCAGACTGGTACAACCACTCTGGAAATCAGTCTGGAGGTTCCTCAGAAAATTGGATATTGAACTACCTGAGGACCCAGCTATACCTCTCTTGGGCTTATACCCAAAAGATGCCCCAACATATAACAAAGACACATGCTCCACTATGTTCATAGCAGCCTTATTTATAATAACCAGAAGCTGGAAAGAACCCAGATGCCCTTCAACAGAGGAATGGATACAGAAAATGGGGTATATCTACACAATGGAATACTACTCAGCTATCAAAAACAATGACTTTATGAAATTCATAGGCAAATGGATGGAACTGGAAAATATCATCCTGAGTGAGGTAACCCAATCACAGAAAAACACACACGGTATGCACTCATTGATAAGTGGCTATTAGCCCAAATGCTTGAATTACCCTAGATGCACAGAACACATGAAACTCAAGAAGGATGACCAAAATGCAAATGCTTCACTCCTTCTTTAAAAGGGGAACAAGAATACCCTTGGCAGGGAATAGGGAGGCAAAGTTTAGAACAGAGACAGAAGGAATGCCCATTCAGAGCCTGCCCTACATGTGGCTCATACATATACAGCTACCAAACTAGATAAGATGGATGAAGCAAAGAAGTGCAGGCCTACAGGAACCGGATGTAGATCTCTCCTGAGAGACACAGCCAGAATACAGCAAATACATAGGTGAATGCTAGCAGCAAACCACTGAACTGAGAATGGGACCCCCATTGAAGGAATCAGAGAAAGGACTGGAAGAGCTTGAAGGGACTTGAGACCCCATATGAACAACAATGCCAAGCAACCAGAGCTTCCAGGGACTAAGCCACTACCCAAAGACTATACACAGACTGACCCTGGGCTCCAACCTCCTGGGTAGCAATGAATAACCTAGTTAGGGAACCAGTGGAAGGGGAAGCCCTTGGTTCTGCTAAGACCTGGAATCCCCATGAATGTGATTGTTTTGGGAGGGGTAATGGGGAGGATGGGGAGGAACACCAATATAGAAGGGAGAGGGGAGGAGAGGGTTAGGGAATGTTGGCCTGAAACCGGGAAAGGGAATAATAATCAAATGTAAATAAGAAATACTCAAGTTAATAAAGATGAAAAAAATATTCATAATAACTTGTATCTATGTGCAGAGAAAAATTTTAACATCTACCACCACGTTCTCCCAACTTCTTCTCTCCTGCTTCTTTCTCCACTTCTAAAACCTCTATTCCCAACTCCCTTCCTTCTTGTCCAATGACAGGGCTCATTTTATCTTGTCTGCCTTCACCTGCATAATGACATCAACCTACAGGTTAGTACCAGAGTAGGTCTCTTTTCTTGTGGCTTCTCATAGACTCTTTTCCTTCTGTTGACTTGGCATATCTAATTTTGATGTGATGGTTTTTGTTTCAACTTACTATAATTTATTGTGTTGTGTTTCATTGTCTCTTAGAAATATGTTTCCTTTTGGTTGTTGTTGTTGGGGTGGACTTTTGCTTATTTTGTTTTTTTTTAAGGAGAGACAGTAAATAAGTGGATCTAGATGGAAGGGGCAGTGGTCAGAAACTGGAAGGAGGAGAAGGGGAAATGTAATCAGGATATATTGTATATAACTTATGAGAAAAGAAATGTATTTTCAAAAAATAAAAACATCAAAAAAAAGAAACCCTGACTAAAGACACACACACACACACACACACACACACACACACACACACGCACACACACACACAGAGGCACACACACACACACACACACACGCAAATTGGAGACTGAACTCAGTGTGCCATGAAAGGAATTATAACAAGCTGCTTAATGCAGAAGAAATTAATAGATGCCCAATGCCCGTCTATTCATTCACCCAGTCTTTATGTGGAGAAACAGGGAATCTGAGCCAACTTACCTGAATACAACATTCAAGAAGATGGGAATAGTATAGCAAGTTGTGAGCCCAGCACCAGATGAAGGGTTGAGAACTCTGAAGATAAGAAATTTGCGGTACTTTCCATCCCTCTCACACTCCCCATTGCCTGACAGAGTAACGGATAGGGAGCTGGGAAATGCTTGGTGGATCATGGAATGTGGTACAGCAACCTCATGGAAACAAACCTCAAGCAGCACTCAACATGAAAATAGTAGAAGTGGGGAGGGAATATGAACCTAAGAGACTATCAACATGCACCCCCTCCCCGTAATACACACACAGACACCCTGGCTATAATAGAGAAAACACATACAAATCACAGGAAGTTTGTGACTAAACTTGTTTTAGTATCCTGATAGACAGAATTAAGGCAAACACCGTAATTGGGCCTCCCCTCTCCCTTCAGAAAGAAACATTATCTGGGAACATAATGCCTTATATATTATTTTGATTGCTTATCTATGTGTGTATTGTAATATTCAATATATTTTAATTTTTAATTTTCCGTATACATGTGTACTTTTAAAATATTTACACTTATTTATTTTTAATGTTTAATTGTTGTGTTATACTTATAATTCGTTGGGAAAGGCTTTTATGTCTCTTCCTCTGTTTTCCATAAGTAATATATAGTATTTTAAAAGTGCTTTTCATATCTCTAGTACATATACTTTCTTCTTATCGTAACTTTACCTTGTTTTTTTTTTTAACTTTTTCTCATTTAATTCTGTCTTCACAGCTTAGGAGGCCCCCCCTCAAAACCTAGTTCTTCTGTCTCTGAATATTATAGGGGACACAATTGAGTGAACAAGTGCTTTCTCCTGAAGTTAACTCTGGGACAGCTATTGAACCGGCATCATTGCTACTATGTTGGCTTCCCTCTAAACATAAAATCCCCTCCACTAGACATTAAGAAAACCCACTAGGATGGCTCAAGTGAAATAAAACAAAGAATAACAGTGGAGAAGTTAAAAAGCCGAAGGATGCATACAAAGCAAAAAGAAAAGCAAAATCCACAAGACACCATTCCAGTATAAACTGACAACACCTTCATACCAAAAAATATAATGAGATATTTGCAATGAGATAATGAGATAGTTGCAATGTCAGGAAAATATTTCAGAGTCCTACTTTTCAAAAGCATTAATGACCGTATAGAGGACTCAAATGCAAAATTAATTCAAGGCATAGACAAGAATATTACCAAAGTAGATAAAATAATCGATAGCTATGAGCAAAAGTTTTAAACCATGGTGGGAACAAAATCAGCAAGTAAATTGGAAATGCTAAAAATGGACCACACAGAAATTCTGACAAAGAATCAGTCAGCCATCTAACAAGCACAGAACAAGTCATCAATGGGAAGACCAAACAGGAGAATGGATTTCAAAACAGATGACAAGGTTGTGACAATAATTATACAGACATAAACGTTAAAAAAAATTACTTCCAAGGAATCTGGGATGCATTCAAGAAACCAACCTGAGAATATGTGGAGTAGAAAAAGGAGCTGAGACAAAGCCAAAAGGCTTAAAATCTGATAAAAACGTCTAAACTTAAAGAAATAGACTTACACACACACACACACACACACACACACACACGCAGAGAGAGAGAGACAGAGAGAGAGAGAGAGACTTAGAACCCCAAATAGAGATAGCCAGATAGCCAGACAAGAACCTCTTTCAATGCATAGTCTAGTCAAGGATAAAAATGCAAAGCAAAGGGAAATTGTTAGAAGGAGAAAACCTAATATAACCTCTGTAATAATATATCTTCATTAGCAACTACAAAAAAAAAAAAAAAAAAAAAAAAGCCAGAATATGTCGGTAGTGGTGGCGCAATGTCTTTAATCCCAGCAGTCAAGAAGCAGAGACAGGCAAGATCTCTGTGAGTTTGAGGGCAGCCTGGTCTACAGAATAAGTTCCAGGACAGCCAGGGCTACACAGTGAAATCTATCTCTAAAAAATCCAGAGACCTAAAAGAAAATAATTGTTAATCATGATGAGAAAAGAGATGTACACAAACAAGTCAGTACAGGAAAGTATTCTCTGTCTCTCTCCCTCCCTCCCCCCCTTCCTCCCTCTCTGTTCCAGGTCTCTTTATGTAGTCCTGTAGTCCTGGCTGTCCTGAAACTCACTATGGCTTCACTGTCACAGAGATCCACTTGCCTCTACCACCTCAGTGCTGATATTAAAGGAAAACTATTCACAAAAGAAGAAAGATGATTCCAGGAGCCTTCTAGGCTTCCTGAGCCATATTGGGATTGCTGAGTCATCATGCCCTGTGAACGAAGTAACTACAGGTTAATGTCCAATAGTGAGAGACAGCTATTGTGGGACTACAACTATTAAGGCATTCATCCTCAAAGATCAAGTACCTACTGAGTTATTGGGGTCTTCATTTTTCTGGATGTGATTTAGCTATTGTTATTATTTTAAGGCTGAATATATCACAAAGACACACACACACACACACACACACACACACACACACAATATGCTCATCCCCTTGGTTCTGTTTCTCTTAAGAATCCTGACTAAAAAGCAGAATTAGTCAAACACAGAATGTGATCCCTTAAAAGACTGATGTGTGCTGAAGATCTTGGAGATATCAGCATCATTGAATATCTGCCAAGAATGGCCAGCTATAGGGAGTGGACATAGCCCAAGATAGAGGCTGTGTGTATTTCAGGCAGGAAAACTGGATATATAATTACCTAAACCCTGTGGAACTGAGTTAATTCTATCATGTGCACCAGATGCTAGACATGGAGCTGCAGGATTTGGTGTTTGCCCTGCTTTGGGTGTTTCAGTGCTGCTCTTCTTTAGTTTTAATTCACTATGTTCCCATTCGTTTACTTTTGCAGTGGAAATGGCCGTTCTGTGCCAGGTAAAGTTTGGAAGTATAAATTCACTGCTGAATTCTATCAAGCTCTTAAGGAAGATATACTACCAAAGATTTTCAAAGTGCCCCACAAAATATAAAGGGAAGGAACAGGACCAAATTCATTTTATGAAGCCAGAGTTAGCCTGATATTGGATAAATAAACTATTTTTAAAATGTTGCTTTTAGACAGGGTCTCTCTATGTAACTTGGCTGTCTTGTAACTTGCTATGTAGACCATACTGGCCTCAGGATCACAGAGATCTGCCTGCCCCTGTCTCCCGAGTTCTGGGATAAAGGCATGTGCTGCCACTCCCAGCTAAAAACACAATTTAAAAAGAACTCTGTAGAGAAATTTCCATGAGCATAGGTGGAAATGTTCTTAACAAAATTTTTCAAAAAAAAAATCTAAGAACTCATTAAGATCATACTTCACAACCTAATTGATTTCATCCCATAGATACAAGGTTGTCTCAACATACAGAAACCACTAAGTATAATATTATGCTATGCCAATTGTCTTAGGGGCAGAAATCACATAGGGATTCTTCTCAAGGATACAAATAAGAAATGTATTATTAAAGTAAATATGTTTTCTAATAAATATCTTGTTTAAATAATGACTAGAAAGAACATGCCTCAACATAATAGCGGATATATATACAACAAACTTCTACCCAGCATATATGAGAAAAACCAGAGCATTTCCTCTCTATGTTCTAATTCATTAGAATGCTCCTTCTTTTCTTTTTTTTTTATTAACTTGAGTATTTCTTATTTACATTTCGAGTGTTATTCCCTTTCCCAGTTTACGGGTTAATATCCCCCTAACCCCTTCCCCTCCCCTTCCTTATGGGTGTTCCCCTCCCCATCCTCCCCCCATTGCCGCCCTCCCCCCAACAATCAGTTCACTGGGGGTTCAGTCTTAGCAGGACCCAGGGCTTCCCCTTCCACTGGTGCTCTTACTAGGATATTCATTGCTACCTATGAGGTCAGAGTCCAGGGTCAGTCCATGTATAGTCTTTAGGTAGTGGCTTAGTCCCTGGAAGCTCTAGTTGCTTGGCATTGTTGTTCATATGGGGTCTCGAGCCCCTTCAAGCTCTTTCAGTCCTTTCTCTGATTCCTTCAACGGGGGTCCCATTCTCAGTTCAGTGGTTTGCTGCTGGCATTCGCCTCTGTATTTGCTGTATTCTGGCTGTGTCTCTCAGGAAGGTCTACATCCGGCTCCTGTCTGCCTGCACTTCTTTGCTTCATCCATCTTGTCTAATTAGGTGGCTGTATATGTATGGGCACATGTGGGGCAGGCTCTGAATGGGTGTTCCTTCAGTCTCTGTTTTAATCTTTGCCTCCCTCTTCCCTGCCAAGGGTATTCTTGTTCTCTTTAAAGATAGGCTGAGTGAAGCATTCACATTTTTGGTCATCCGCCTCCAGAGTCACATGTGTTCAGGCATCTAGTGCAATTCAAGCATTTGGGCTAATAGCCACTTATTAGTGAGTGCATACCATGTAAGTTTTTCGTGATTGCCATACTCACTCCAGGATGATATCCAGTTCAACTCATTTGCTCATGTAATTTCATATAAAGTCATTGTTTTTGATAGCTGAGTAATATTCCATTGTGTAGATGTACCACATTTTCTGTATCCCTCTGTTGAAAGGCATCTGTTCTTTTCCAGCTTCTAGTATTATAAAATAAGGCTGCTATGAACATAGTGGAGCACGTGTCTTTTTTTATATGTTGGGGCATCTTTTTGGTATTTGCCCAGTAGTGGTTTTACTGGGTTTTTTGGGAGAACTTTTCCCATTTTTCTTGGGAACTGCCAGATTTTTTTCCAGAGTAATTGTACCAGCTTTTAATCCCACGAGCAATGGAGGAGTATTCCTCTTTTTCCACATCCTTGCCAGCATCTCTTGTCACCTGAGTTTTTGATCTTAGCCAGAATGCTCCTTCTTAACTAGAATGATAAACCGAGGGAAGATATAAAAGGAATACTACAGGAAAGGAAGGAGTTAAATCCCCTATTTGAAGATGAGTTGCACAATTTCACACTGAAAATACAAACTGCACAAAACCTTTCAATGGCATAATCACTTTCAGTAAAGTCGTTAAGTTACAAAACCAGTAGAAGAAATTCAGTATCCATTCTATTTACCAATAACAATCTTACTAAGAGTTTTGCGAAAATATAGCATTCGCAATAGCTTCAAAAAACCCTAGGAGTAAGCCCAACCAGTGAGGTAAAGGACTTCTATGATATAAACACTTATAAACCCTAAAGAAAGAAATAGAGGAATACATGATGGAAAGATCTTTCAAATTCCTAGATTAGCACAATTAATATTGTGGAAATTACTCTACTAAGAAAAGTAATCTACATATTCAATTAAGTTCAATCTCCATCAAAATTTCAAAGTCACTGTTCACAGAGCTAAAATAATTTCATAAAATTGAGATCTAAACATAGAAGACTACAAATAACAATGAAATCATAATCAGAAAGAACATTGCAAGAAATATCAGAATAACTGATCTTGAACTACACTGTAATATTAAGATGCAATAGTGGCAGAAAAAAATGACCTATAGAGTACTAGAACATAATAGAAAAAAACATATAAATTCATAAGACTATGGCCATCTAATTTTTTGACAAATATGTCAAAAGCATAACTTGACACAAAGACACAGCCTTATGCAGCTAGAACCTTTCCTTTGTAATTTCCCTCAAGAAAGTATATTAATATCACAGTATAAAACCTAAATAACTTTGAAAGTGTCACAGTCTTTAAAATTTCAGTATCCTTAAAACATTTACCATTTCTTTAACATTCAAAACCTCTTCAAAATATCCAAAGTCTGTCTAAAATTTAAAGTCTTTTAACTGTGGGCTCCTGTAAAAGCAGAGAACGAAGTTAAATACTTATTCCAAGAGGGAAGAACAAGAGTACTGTTACAGTTTGAACACAGCAAACTGAAATTCTAATGGTACAAATAACCCAGAGTTCAATGTTTCTGATTCACTCACAATCTTCTGGGTGTCACCAAAGGGCTTGGCAAATCTATTTCCGGCTCCGGGATTAATAGCAAACATCCTTGGGGGTTGTTCCCATTCTACTGGAATTTATAAAATGCTGGAGTCCTTTTCCTGCCTGAGCTGTGGCCTCCTGTAGGCTCTCTTCAAGGACTCCAGCTGTGCCATACAATGCCAAGTGTTAGCTGCCCTCTATGATTACTATACAACTTGAAAACCAGTACCAACCAAGCACTTACACTACCAGGCTTCATGTCAGCATGAAGCACAGCGTCTGCATCTGGAACACAGCTTCCCTGTCCTGACCCTGAGGAATTACTCTCAAATTTACAACCCTCAATGATTGTAACTTAATTTCTCAGCTCTAGTTAATCAGCACCAATTGTCCAGTAGGAGCTCTGGTGTTGATTTCTTGTTAATTACAGCCAGCTCTTCAGCTCTGGCTCTCTGACACCAGATACTTAATTCAAAAACATCACACAAATTGTCTTTAAGTTACTCTTTAAACGTCCCTCTGAAACTTCACAAGCCAGGCCTCTATCTACTGTCTGCAATGCTTTCAATAGTCTAATCTTTCAAACTTCCCACAGAACAGTCCAATGAGCTCTGAGCATTCAATGGCTTTTTCAGTTCGAAGTTCAAATACCACCACTTTCCTCTCTGAAGTAACATGGTCAGGTCTGTCATGACAAAATCCCACAAAACTGGTAGCAATTTCTGTTTTAGGGTTTCTATGGCTGTGATAAAACACCATGACCAAGAAAAACTTGAGGAGAGGATTTATTCCATATTAAAGCTTGTAATATAGTCATCCAAGGGCATTCAGGGAAGAAACTCAGGGCAGAAACCTAGAGGCAAGAACTGGAGCAGAGACTACCATAGAGGAGTACTGCTTACTGGCTTGCTGTCCATGGCTTGCTTGGGCTGCTTTCTTAAAATACCCAGGACCACCAGCCTATGTGTGGCTCCACCCTCATTGAACTTGGCTCTCCCACATCGATTATCAATTAAGAAAATATCCTACAGTCTTGCCCAAGTCAATCTAATGGGGACATTTTCTCAATTGAGGTTCCTCTTTTTTCCCCAAATGACTGTCTTGTGGTAACATGAAACTAACCAGCACAATCCATATCTCTCAATTTAAATAAAACTAAATTCTAAAGAGATAAAGGACTTGGGTTTAAAACTAGGAGTGTAGAAATTACTAAAGAGAAACATGCAATGTACTTCAGCATAGACATATATAGGCAAGGTTTTAGACAGAACCCTAATAACACAGAGACTAGCCTGAGAATAAACAGATATGATTACATGAAATTCAAAAGCTTCCTTACAGTCAAGGAAAATATCATCACAGTGAACAGATTGCCTGTAGAATGAGAGGAAACATTTGCCAGCTATACTTCAAGCATGGGGTTAGTACCTAGATTCTAGAACACCAAAAATTGGACACCAAATAAATAATACTGCCAGTCAATGAATGGGACAATTTTTTTGAAGGAAAAAAAAGAGCAAATGTCCAAAAAATTCAAAAAGACAGTTCAGGAATTACAAATGAAAATGGCTTTTGAAATTCCATGTCACCACAGTCAGAATAGCAATCACAAAGAAAATGAAAACAAATGCTGGTAAGGATGAGGAGGAAGAGGAAACCCCATTCACTGCTGGTTGGAGTGTAAACTGGTGCAGACAGTATGGAAATCAGTGTAGCAGTTTCTTAAAAAGCTAAAACTGGAACTATATATGACCCAGGTATATCACCTAAAGATATGCCACACTATATATACATACATGTATGTATACATTATATCTATGTATATATATAGATATACTTGTAGCTCAAGATCATCTTCTAGTTAGTGTTATTGATGTCTACCAACCTATGAATAGATAAAGAAAATATGGTACATATATTTAATAGAATTTTCTTCAGCCATAAAGAAGAATTAAAATAGTTGTGCCTGGAACAATTGAGTGAGACAAAACTGGTTCAGAAAGAAAAATACCACATGTTCTCTGTGTGCAGTCTAGCTTCTAGTGTTTGCATATGTGCATCCTTGTGAGAATGCATATTGGTCATGAAACTAGAAAAGGAAAAGAAGGAAAATACAGGGTTTTAAAATATTATTTTCTACTATATTTTATTGGTTGCAATAAGAGAAGAATCAGAAGAAAGATGACTTGTGTGTGTTCATTATATATTAAAATATGAATACATCAATATTAAAATAATACATAAATGTACAATGAACTTCACAAGTTTTATTTCAGAGACACAAATATATACGGCAGGATATTTGCAACAGATGAACGAGCTCCTGATTCTAGATTGTCTGCAGTGATTTTTTTGTACTGGCTGTTTTTGTGTGTCAACTTGACACAAGCTGGAGTTGTCACAGAGAAAGTAGCCTCCCTTGAGGAAATGCCTCCATGAGACCCAGCTGTAAGGCATTTCTCAATTAGTGATCAAAGGTGGGAGGGCCCATTGTGTGTGGTGCCATCCCTGGGCTGGTAGTCCTGGGTTCTATAAGAGAGCAGGCTGAGCAAGACGGGAAGCAAGCCAGTAAGCAGCACCCCTCCATGGCCTCTGCATCAGTTCCTGCCCCCAAGTTCTTGCCCTGTGTGAGATCCTGTCCTAACTTCCCGTGGTGATGAATAGCAATGTGGAGGTGTAAGCTGAACTGAATAAATCCTTTACTCCCCAACTTGCTTCTTGGTCATGATGTTTTGTGCAGGAACAGAAACCTAAGACATTTTTAAAATTTTATTTATTTTTTATTTATTCACTTTACACTCCCCTCACTGCCCCCTCCCAGCCACCCTCTTCCACAATCCTTCTACCCATCCTCCCCTTCTCCTCTAAGTGGGTAGAAGCCCCCTGTGGGTATCCTCCCACCCTGGCACTTCAAGTCCTGTGTGCTAGGTGATCATCTCCCACTGAGGCCCAGACAGCTGAGCTAGAACAGGAACCACAGGCAGGCAACAGAGTCAGGGATTGTCTCGGCTCCAGTTGTGGGACTTGCATGAAGATCATGTTGCACAACTGCTCCGTGTGTGTGGGGGGGAGGTGTCCAACCTGTGTATATTCTTTGGTTGGTGGTTCAGACTCTGGGAGCCTCAAGAGTCCTGGTTAGTTGCCTTTGTTGGTCTTCCTGTGGAGTTCCTATCCTCTTAGGGCCTGCAATCCTTTCTCCTATTCTTCTAGAAGAGTCCCTAAGCTACATCCATACATCCATTGTTTGGCTGTGGATTGTCTGTATCTGTCTGAGTCACTGCTGAGTAGAGCCTTTCAGAGGGCAGCCATGCTAGGCTCCTGTCTGAAAGCATAATAGACTATAATTAATAGTGTTAGGGATTGGCACTTGCCCATGGGATGGGTCTCCAGTTGGGCCAGTCATTGGTTGACCATCCCCTCAGTCTCTGCTCCATGCTCCATGCCTGCATTTCTTGTATACAGGATAAATTTTGGTTTGAAAGTTTTGTGGGTGGGTTGGTGTCTCTACTGTTCCACTGGGGTTCCTGCCTGGCTACAGAAGGTGGCCTCTTCAGTTTCCATATTCCCAATGTTGTGAGTCTCAGCTAAGGTCACCCTCATTAATTCTTAGGTATCTCTCTTATTCCAAGTCTCTGTCTCTTCCTGGAGATACCACCACCACCCTGCCCCTGTCAGTTGAAGATTTCCATTCATTCTTATGGTCTTCAACCATCTCTGTTCTTCCCACACCCAACCTGAACTCCCCACCTCATTCCCTCTATCCTCCTCCTCTCTGTTCCCTCCTCTCCACGTTTCTTAGGACTATTTTATTCACCTTCTAAGTGAGATTCAAGCTCCTCACTTGGGCCTCTCCTTCTTGTTTAGCTTCTTTGGGTCCATGGAGTGTGATGTGAGTATCCTGTATTTTATGGCCGATATCTACTTCTAAGTGAGTACATACCATGTATGTCCTTTTAGGACTAGGTTACCTCACTCAGGATGATATTCTCAATATTCATAAAAGAACACATGTGATGTTAAAATAGAAAGAGGAATACTGAAAGTATAATGGCCCAAATGAAGGGGGCAAGGAGTGGATGAGAGGAGTACAGATGGAGGATTGAATTGGGAAGCAGAGTGAAGATCAGAGAAAATAGAATATATGTGGAAAAAAGTCATAAGAAAACCTTTTGTTTCATGTGCTAAAATTACTTTCAATAGATGTTCCAAAGGTGATAACAATTCAACCCCTACTCACATTTTCTGGGAGGGTTTTGTTTTTTCCATATAGGTGCGACTAGCCTCAAACTCAATATGTAGCCAAGGTAAGCTGTGTTCTCCTTTGGATCCTGTTGCTTCCACCTCTCAAGTGCCAGGGTTACAATCATATGACACCATGCCCAGCTAACATATGTACTTTAGAAGTACCATGTTGGGCTTGGGGTGTTGGCTAGATGGATAAAATGCTTGCTATACCAGTGTGAAGACCAGAGTTCAGATTCTAAACCCATGTAATTTCTGGGTGGGCATGGTAGAATACCTGTAATCTAGTATTAGAAAGAGGATGACAGGAAATCCCCAGGCTGTGCTAGGGAGCTAGACTAGCTGTGTAGCTATTGGCAAGTTCTGGATTTAATTGAGAGACCGTGCCTCAGTGAATAAGGTAAAACGAGGTCAAGAAAGACTTCTGATTTCCAACTTTGGGCTTCCATATGCACTCACAAATGCAGACACATGGGAACATAGATACATATATACAAGCACACTGCACACATACACATAAAAAACAAAAATTATAGTACACTATACTGAAGTGCTTTTCCCTCTGTGAAGAGAAAGAAAGTTGTTTTATGCCAACAGAGGCATTAAAACTACATCCATGAAAATATCTCTTCATTATTTCTGCTATTATTTGTAATTTCTGAGAAATGCTCTCCACTGTAAATAAATATAGAAAACAAATATAGAATTTTGTGGTACATGTGCTTAATCCCAGCACTTGGGAAGCAAGACCCTATAAAATATGAAGGGTTGAAAGAAGAAGGGAGGATGGAAGGAAAGAAGGGTAAAATATTTGGTAAGTTTTTGAAAAGAAAAAGTATCATTTCTTGATAAAGATAAAGGTTTAACATTACACAACATAGAAATAGCATCAAGTATGTTGATACAATTGAGTTTTACACAAATATAGAGTGAAGTGGTAACTATCTAAAGTATCAGTACAGTTAATATGCATTGGCAAGACCCATGTATAATAATGGGAGAAGTAATATTAGTAAGGAAACTTGGGGATTTGGAAAGATTTGAATAATAAATGAAGACAGTTTTGTGAGTTATAGGAGATAATAGGAGTCATGACTGGGACGATACGGAAGTCTTCTCAGAGTTTCAAATTATCAACTCTCCAGGTTCTAGAAATGTTAAAAGGATTCTTCACATCTTTAAATGGGATTCCAATGCTGGTATTTGTTTTTTGTTTTTGTTTTTAATAATTCAACACTTTCACAGCTAGTTATGCCCCTTCAATTTCAGTGTTTTGGCAAGACAGTATAATAGAGAGATGGGAGAAAGGCATGCTAATTTGCAAAAGTAAGTCAGTCCCCTAATGATAATGATAACACTAGATAAACATTTACTCTAGAATACAAGGGACATAACTGATAAGTTTAATAGAGCCCCAATCAAAATGTTCAAAAAGTTCTTGTTTGCAGAACTTGACATATCAATACTGCTATTTACCTAATTCAAATAATGAGGTAAGAATGCCTATTTTTTAAAAGAATAATTTTCAAGAGCATTTTATTCTATTGGATAGATTCGCAATAATTATTAGACAGTTTGAAATTATTTTATAGCTGCTTTCAGTTTAATGTCACACACTAATAATTTTAATTTAATTTGAATTTTAATTTTATCTAAATGAAGACAGAGTATGATGATACAAGTACTTAGTAATACCTAGAGTTAACAGAAAGGACAAGCATATAAGTCATCCAATATTGGCTGAAAGAACCTAAGTGCTACACTCTATGTTAAATATTAAATCTCCTTTACTTTTCATAAGTTCTTAGTATTAATACAAATTATAGAAAAGTAAAGCAAATATCAAGGTGGAATTTAGACTTAGATTCAGGTTTTTAAGGATCCCTGACCAATGTGTTCATACTATTACCAGGTTTTGTCTAATGAATCTTTTATTCGAATACTGCTAGTTACAGAATTTTTCAATGAAGTACAATTTATAAATTGGACACGGACTCCCCTGTTTTAAAATACCATGTTCACTGGAAAATATGTCACATTTTCTCTACTGCCTGATGTAACAATTACTCTTGAAGTTTATCCTAACATGTATCAACATTCCAATCACATTCCTACCAATTTAATACATGTGCAATCTTGAATAAGTATTTAGACACTTGGAACTTCAATTCCTCAACCATGTATTAAAGTTTGCGGAGAAAAGTAGATTCTCCTTTATCATGTTTTTATCCAATCATCTTGTTAGAAATCTATACCATACAGGATTGATTTGATGATGTTTCAATCAGCTTGGTTACACGTTAAATGTTGAGTGTTTGTAGTGCCCAGGATAATGTACTTAAGTAATCTGATAATAGAGCTGATTCGTTTTCCATTACCTATTGGAGTGCCTCATATATGTTATATGTAGCAGCATGTATAATTCCCAAGGAAACAATCATCTTGTTTCCAGTGATTCATGCCTGGAAAATCCAGGCAGGTGGCATGGCTAGGCATGCCCATAAAGACCAAATCAGTCTCCCTGAAATCTCAAAGGTGTGTCAAAATGAACAGAGCAGTCTGTCAATGGTCCTGATTTGGTTTTGTGTCAAGGAAACAAGAAATTAGAAAGCAACAGCCAGAGTATTGGGGACATTTGTGAAAGGGAGATATTGTGCTCAGTATTGACTGAAGTTGCGATCGCCTGTTTTTAGGCTATCCCTTAGTGGGACCCCAAAACTATGAGTACAGGTCTGAAATAGGTGTTACTTGAGAAAGGAAGGTGCTTTTTAAAAATTTATTTATTTATTTATTTATCCATTTATTTATTTATTTATTTATTTTTACACTCTAGATTTTATTCCCTCCACTCCACCCCCAAAGTTCATCCCATACCTCCTCCTGCTTCCCCTGCCTCATTTTCTCCACAAGGATGTTCCCACCCACCCCAACCCCATCAGACTTCTAAACACTCTGGGGCCTCCAGTCCCTTGGGGTTAGATGCATCTTTCTGACTGAGGCCAGACCAGGGAATCCTCTGCTGTATATGTGTTGGAGGCCTCATCTCAGCTGGTGTATGCTGCCTGGTTGGTGGTCCAGTGTCTGAGAGATCTCAGGGGTCCAGGTTAATTGAGACTGCTGGTCCTCCTACAGGGTTGCCCTCCTCCTCAGCTTCCTCCAGTTTTTCCCTAATTCAACCAGAGGAGTCAGCAGCTGCTGTCCATTGGCTGGGTGCACATATCTGCATCTGACTCATTCAGCTGCTTGTTGGGTCTTTTGGAGAGCAGTAATAATAGGTTCCTTTTTGTGAATGCCCCATAGCCTCAGTAATAGTGTCAGGTCGTGGGGCCTCCCCTTGAGCTGAATCCCACTTTGGGCCTGTCACTGGACCTTCTTTTTCCTCAGGCTCTTCTGCATTTCCATCCCTGCAGTTCTTTCAGACAGGTACAATTATGGGTCAGAGTTTTGACTGTGGGATGGCAACCCCATCCCTCACTTGATGCCCTTTCTGCTGGAGGTGGGTTCTACAAGTTCCCTCTCCCCACTGTAGGGCATTTCATCTAGGGTTCCCTTTTGAGTCCTGAGAGTTTCTCACTTCCCTGGTCTCTGGTACATTCTAGAGGGTCCTCCAAACCTCCTTCTGAAGTCTTCTGTTCCCACTCTTTCTGCTGGCCCTCAGGGCTTAAGTCCTTTTCCCCACCCAATACCAGATCCTGTTCCCTCCCCTCCCACCCCATTCTCTTTCCTTCCCTGTCCCTCCCCCTTCGTTGTGGTTGCTTTCTTCTCCCTCTCCAGTGGGTAAATTTTAATAGCATTTTATTGGGTATTTTATGTATTTATATTTCAAGTATTATCTGCTTTCCCCCCTATCCTATACTCTCTCCTCCTCCCCCTGCTTTTATGAAGATCCTCTCACTCCCACCCACCCACTCTCACCTCAGCAACATGGCATTCTCCTTCTCTGGGGAAATGAGCCTTCATAGGACCAAAGGCTTCTCCTCCTATTGATGCTGTACAATGCCATCTTCTGCTACAAATGTGGCTGGAGCCATGAGTCTGTCCATGTGTACTCTTTGGTTGGTAGTTTAGTCCCTGGGAGCTCTGGTGGGGTTTGGTTGATTGATATTATTGTTCTTCCTATGGGGTTGCAAACCCCTTCAGCTCCTTCAGCCTTTCTCTAACTCCTCCACTGGGGTCCTCTTGTTCAGTTCAATGGTTGGCTGCAAGCATCCTTGTCTGTATTGGTAAGGCTCTGGCAGAGCCTCTCAGGAGACAACTATATCAGGCTCCTGTCAGCAAGCACTTCTTGGCATCAGCAACAGTGACTGGGTTTGGTGGCTGCATATGGGATGGATCCCCAAGGAAGGTGCTTTTAATTGGAGTCTTCAGTATGTACAATTAGGCATAGCTTTTACTTCTGAGTTTCCTTGTGCAAAAGCAATAGAAAATTATGTCTCTAGAGAGCAACTGATTTTAAGAAGTAAAAGATGAAAGAACCACAAGAAATATTTTGCTGGCTATGAAAGAAAGCATGCTTTCAGGTTGGAGCCAATGAACTCAGAATTGTAAACTGACTTTCATACTCGCTGGCTCTGTGATAATGGGCTTAGAGCAAGTACTGACACATGATATTTACCCAATAAATGTTTTCTGATTGAATATATTTCGTTCCTGCAAATAGATTGTTAAATCCTCAAGGGCAAGGGTTTTATGTCATTGTTTTTTTTTGAATCATTCATCCACTTCACTGTCTAATTTAAAATCAAATATTGTTATGAATGAATTACAAATAAGAAAAATATCCAATGTGAACATAACCCCATAAGAACAACAATACCAACCAACCAGAGCTTCCAGGGATTAAACCACTACCCAAAGACTATACATGGCTCCAGCTGCATATGTAGCAGGGGATGGCCTTGTTGGGCACCAATGGAAGGAGAAGCCCTTGGTCCTGTCAAGACTGGATGCCTCCCCCAGTGCAGGGGAATATCAGGGGGTGGGAAAGGGGAGTGGTTGGGGAGGGGGAACACCCTCATAGAAAAAGGGGAGGGAGATGGGTTAAGGGGCTTATGGCCGGGAAACTGGGAAAGGGAATAACATTTGAAATGTAAATAAAAATATCCAATAAACCAAAAACAAAAACAAAAAAGACACAAAACCTGTTTTAGGCAATATGTGTGGAGTTTTATGTTATTGTCACTGGAGTGTGTGTGTGTGTGTGTGTGTGTGTGTGTGTGTGTGTGTACCAGGTACTAAGCAAATTTCTACTCGGCTGTGGTTTTTTTTGGGGGGGCAAGGATATCTGATTCATTGTCATTGGCAATTAGTAACTAGTTTATTGCATACTGATTTAATGCAGTAGTCCCTTGATCTCAATCATTTGAGTGCCTCTCTTTGGAATTGTGCTTTAAATATGTATCACCAATACATGTTATTTGCATAATATATTTTTGTTCTCTGAGCAAAACAATGTTTGTGATGAACTATAACCTATCTTTAACAACTGAGGGCACAAAATGTTTTGAATTAGTTACAACTTATTAGTTGTACTAATAGTAAACCAGTGATATACAGTAGACGTGTACATACACATGCCATTTCTCTTTGAACATTTAATACTTTAAAAATGTTTTTCACTATTCAAGGAAATGATGAAGATCAAGGGAAGTTACATAACGTCTCCGTGCCACAGAGGTAGAGAATCAAGATCTTAAAAGTCAAGATTTCCCCATGTATTTTAAAAGCCATATGAAATACTGGTAGAGAAAGTTTACAGCTTAATTAGTCTTAACTGACTTTTCCTGGTTCACTATTTTTTCACACTAAGTTCTCCTTGGCCCTCAGTCCTCCTCTCTATATTTTCAGCAGACTCTTATTTTATAATCCATTACTGGACGATCCTGTGGACATTAATTCTTCCATGTATAACAACATGGTCTGCTGGGATGTTGTAAAATTAATGAAAAATGTGACATAATAAACAGCACACTATCGAATGATAGATGGGTCAATAAAGAACTAAAAAGGAAAATTTAAAATTCATGGAATTAAATGTGAGAATATAGAAAATATCAGAGAAACAAAGATATTGATAAAACAAGAAGAAGCCAAACACAAAAGTCATAAATGGAGAGAAATAATTAAAATTGGAGTCCTAGTTTGCTTTCTATTGCTATGATAAACATTATGACCAAAGGAACATGAGGAGAAAAGGATTTAATTGGTTTACATGTCCTGATCAAGTTGACCATTGAGAGAAGTTAGGACAGGAAGTAGCTAAGTATTCCAGTACAGGACCTGAAAATAGAGAGTTAAGCAGAACGCATTGAGAAACACGGGTCACTGACCAGCTCCCCATGCCTAGTTCAGCTTGCTTGTTTTATACAACTCAGGGCCATCTCACCAAGAGTGGCAACACCTACAATGAACTGTATTCTCCCATATCAATCACCTCCCTATAGGCTGATTAGAGGTAATTTCTTTTCTTTTTTTTCTGTCAAAGAATTCTTTTTTATTATTGTACTTAATATTGTTGTTATTAATTAATTAACATCCCAAATGTTGTTCCTCTTCCCAGTCCCTCCTCACAGAGTCCCTTCTCCCATCTCCTCCTTCTCCTCTGAGAAGGTGGGGATCCTCCTGGGTATTCCCCCACCCTGGTGTATCAAGTCTCTGCATGGTTAGCTGCATCATTTCCTACTGCAGTCAGACAAGGCAGTGGCGTCTGGAGGTAATTTCTGGACTGAGGGTTCCCTTGTCCTTGATGAGCCTAGACTCTGTAAAGTTGACAAAAAAACTGATCAGCATAATCGGGATAGAGATTAAAGAAAAGACACACACACACACACACACACACACACACACACACACACACACACACACACATTAAGCCAAAGTTTGGCTCTTTGAAAAGATCAACAAGATTGATAAAGTCCTAACCAAACTAACCAAAAGCAGAAGAGTTGACTCAATGTTGTTGTAGTCATGACTGATACATCCCCCAACAAGAATGCAATGCATGTGCGTTGGTGAAGAACACAGAGATGAGCCATCCTGGAGGCAGTTTCAGGAACAGAGTCTACTTTACTGTACATGATCAACTACTGATATAATAGAAGCCTATGAACTGTAATTGGTTAGCACATTACCTTGGGTTAGACAGTGAGTACACAACCAGGGTCTTTATGCAGAAGAACCACATAAAGTGTAGAGTGCAGACTCACCAGCTGTCCAGCTACTGGCTACTCACACTACTTCAGAATTTGTGTCTGACTTCTACAGAAGGGAGGCAGGGTCAGGCAGATCTCTGTGTGTTTGAGGCCAGCCTGGTCTACAAAGTGAGTTCCAGGACAACAAGGTCTGTTACACTAAGAAATCCTGTCTCATCCCCTACCCCAAAGTTTAATAACAGCTATTCTACTCTGGTAACAGTGATCCTGTCAAAATCTTGACAAATAAAAACCCCAATTTCAGGTGTGGGATACTAAACATCGTGTTCTTAGTTGAAGGTGTCCTAGAGACTCCAAAAACAATATAGGCTATTGCCACTGCTCTTGATTGCTTGTCTGATCTTGAAAAGATTCTATTGCTGAATATACTTTATGCACAGTACATGGAGAAATAAAATTGGCACTAACCAAGAAGCTTCCTCCCTATTGGATAACTTTCATAATACTAGAAGGTGTTTGTAGCCAAGAAAGGAAAATCATCAACAGTTTTATGGAAAGTCATCATCAGTCTTATCAAACTGTTACCTCTATGACCTATAAAATAACAAGTTATGCCCATGGGTACAACAGCAACATGAATATTACAGAAATAACCAGCTGTATTTAATTAGATTTAAGGCCCACACCATAGGAGGAAACACCTGCCTATTACTGTAGATCTGTCCAAGGACCTATGTTTGGTTGTTCCTAGACTCCAGTAGTAAGCCGACTTTTATTCTATTAAGTGGAAATATTGTCAAACTAATCTCTAAATTCATACTCTTAGTTTTTCATAGCTCACAGATCTCATCAGAGAAGTTTCTTTACACTGTGGACTGTGATTAGCATAGAAACTCAAAACAAATCAAAATACAGTGAATTAATGTCTATGAAAAGCTTAGCTAACAAATAGGGTATCTATATTAACTCCAAGGCACCATCAATAAAAAGTGGGCAGAAAAAATTGTAAGATCCAGAAGTCAGAGAGGACTGGATCAAAGCTGCATCTTCTGGACATGTCAGAACCACTGAAGTCAAACCCATTGATATTATGGTCACATACACAAGACTTACACAGGACAAAGCAGGTCAGTATTCTAGAATGGATGGGGAGGAGTTCACAAGCCCCCAACTATTGATGAGTAATGGCTTCTACAGGAGAGATAGTCAGTTTTCATTAGTGGAATTGTCCCTGGTAGGTGCTCCATGCTCCAGTGCACAGCCCATACCCGTGAGTATATCTAAGAAGAGCAAAATTTTGACTCCATAGTTTATTTTTAAAAAGCTGGGCATTAAGGTTAAGGGTAGATCTGGAAGAAGTTAAGGGGAGGAATGAAATTATCAATGAATTAATAAAAATATATTTTAAAAAGAATAATAAAACAGAAACACTAATATCTCAAAGACTGTGACCTACCAAAATTAAACAAAGGTAACAATTAAACAGATAATTTAATAATTTAAATAAACTTATAACAATAAAATTGAATCAGTAAAAGCTATTCTGCCAAATGAGAGAAGCTCGGGGCCAGATGCCATGTCTACCAAATTTTACCAGACCTACAAAATGAATTAGGATAAATACTTTTTACTTCTCAAATTATTTTGAAAACTAAAGGAGGGTGGAAAAATAATAATTATAAAACCAAAACCAGATAAATTTACAACCACAAAAAATAAAATTCTAGATCAAACTCTTTGATGTCCACATACACAGAAAATCTTGATAAAATACTTTGAAAACCAAGTTCAAGAACAAATCAAAATATCTTTCAGCATGAACAAGTTGGATTTATTCTCAACTACAGGAATGGTTCAACATAATAGGTAAGTATAAATCATAGCACAAACTGCTCAAGGACAGAAAGGCATGATTACATCAGTAGATGCACAAAAGTACATTGAATGAAGTTCAACACCCCTTCATGTTAAAAGTCTTGGAAAGATCATGTGATAGTGGCACAGTCTTTTAACTCCAGCACTTGCAAAGCAGAGCAGGTGGATAGATGTCCAAATTTGAGGCCAGCCTGGTGTACATAGTGAGTTTTAGAACAACCAGGATTATACATAGAAACTCTGTCTCAAAAATATCAAAACCCAAATCAAAACAAGTCCTAGACAGAATAAGACTTAAAACAACACACCTCAACATTAAAGGTTGTATATGATAAGCCTATAGCTAAAATCATATTACATGACAAAAACTTTTTAAAAGTGTTCCGCTGAAATCAGGTACCGGAAAAAGGTGTCCATTTTCTCCTCTCCCTCTCCATCTAGTGAGGGAAATGTTAGTGAGAGTACAATAAAAGAACAAAAGGAAATTAAAGGAATGCAAGTAGGAAAGGAAAAAGTTAAAGTGCAGAAATGCAGATGGTATGTTTTTATACATAAAGTGCCATAAAGAAAAAAAACCCAAGGCACAAAACAAAACTCTTATAGCTGATAAATACTTTCAATAATGTAGTAGGATACCACATTAACATACATAAATCAGTAATTCTTTTCTGTACCAATGACAGACATACTGAGAAAGAAATGTGTGGGGGATCTATTCAAAATAACCTCTATATAAATACCTTACATTAAGCTTCCAAACCAAGGTAAAAGAAATTGAAGACACTAGAAAATAGAAAGACCCCCCACCCAGTGCTCATGGATTGGTAAGATGAATATTGTAAAAATTGCCAGTCTACCAAAAGCAATCCACACAGTCTATAGAGTACCAATAAAAAATATAGTGACACTCCCTGTGGACATAGAAAAATAGAAATAAATATAAAAATGTTTATATAGAAAATGATGTTTTGTAATCCGTGGCATGATGCGAAGGGAGGGGTGCTTTAGCAAGCCCAAACTGAGACACTCCCTCCCCCAGGTACCAGCCATAGGACAGGTCTAGTATAAAATAAAGTTTATTTGAGGCATGGGAAGGGGAGGGTGAGAGAAAGGGAACAGAGAAGGACAGAAACAGAGAGGAGAGAGAAAGAAAGGAAGAGGCCAGCCAGGAAAAAGCACACATGCAAACACAGAGAGAGAAAAGAGAAGGGGAAGGAGAGAGGAGGGGGGAGTGGAGAGAGAGAGAGAGAGAGAGAGAGAGAGAGAGACTCCTTTTATGAAAGCCATGCTCCTACCTGGCTGTTGCTAGGTAACTGTTGGGCAGACCGTCAGAGAAATGTTAAAGTTCCGTTCCTCCATTTTGATTTAATTAAAAATGAGAAACTAGAAAGAGATAACGATGAGGCAGGGATAGCGTTGTTGTGATCTTTATCTGCTTTCTGCTGACTTTGGGATGATTGGTTTTGTTTTTACAGAACCTAAGAAAATTGGGATGGGGATGCTGGTCAAGGCCTGTCCCCCTTTTCTATTCTCTTATGCTAATTTGGATATTCCCTCTTTGCCTTCTAGTTAATTTGGATAAAGATTTGTCTCTCTTGTTGATTTTCTCAAAAAAGCAACTCTGTTTCACTGATTATTTGTATCAATCTCGCATTTGTCTTTTTTATTGATTTCAGCCCTAAGTTTATTTCTTGTTATCTACTCCTTTTTGGGTGTGGTTTTTGTTCTAGAGTTTTCAGGTATGCTGTTAAGATAATAGAATGAGATCTCTCTACTTTTTTTTCAGTGTACACACTGAGTGCTATGAACTTGCCTCTTAGAACATCCTTCATGTGTCCTATGGTGGGTATGTTGTATATTCATTTTCATTTAATTCTAGCGCCTACCTGCTTTACCTATCAGGACTGACATTTGGGTTAACAGGGCATGCCTGCTGCATTTGGGCTGGGGTAAAGTAATAAGTAGAGGAAGGGGTGTTAGAAGGGGAATATTTGTGGAATCCACAGGAGATGAGGGCAGGGGCAAGTGGAAGGTTGCAGCAGGTGTTGCAGGTACAGCTCATGGATTTTTTTCTGGAGGAAGAGAGAGAGAGAGAGAGAGAGAGAGAGAGAGAGAGAGAGAGAGGAGAGAGAGAGAAGATCTGCAGCAATTTGACCTAAGTTCCTGGCTGGCTGGTCTGTGGGTTAGCCCAGAGTTCTCTATGTTCATTTTGATTATGCATATCCAGCAATAGAAAAGCAAAATAATATAGCTACTCAGGGGCTGAACCCTGAACTACAATCATGAAATGTCTGGCCAGATATGCATGCTGGTGCCATAGTGATATGAGGATAAACCAACTACTTTCTAATTTAATATCAGTCCAACTCTGCAGGAGGGAATCATGTCTGGTTCCTTAAACCTCCAGGAAAAGCAATAGCTAGTAAAGTCATTGGCCCTAGAAGAGAGACTACTGCTGTGTTTTGCTAAATTAATATGTTATTAAACTGCTTTTGAAGTACATAACTAGTACAGCTGACCCTCCCTCTGAAAACTTCTTTTTGCTGTAGGCTGTGAACATTCAGAGACTCACGATGTGATAGCTGGTTAAAGTGCTGAGCCTAAATAACTGTGGTATATTTGGACCTAAATGGGCCTTGTATATCACACCCTTCCCCCCAGGGTCAGAGAACATCATGGAAGAGGAGGATAATAGAAGGTAGGATCATGAGATTAGGAGAGGTGCTGTGAAACTGTTCCTGGACATAACACAGACTTTCATGTGCCCTCTAATTCACTGCAGCTATGGTTATCTGCAAAAGACCTGCATAAGACTGGTCCTGTCACCATGTGGGCATGTATGGGGGAGGGGGTTGTGAGGTTTCTTCCCTTGGATAAAGCCTATGGAGCAAAGGAAAAGACTTTAAAGCAGGAGGGAGATTGTTGGAAAGAAGGGTTTCCATGGAGAGGGGATGAAGAGGGTCTTGATGTACCACAGTGCCCAAACCTCAGTGTATAGTGTTACATAGAAAAATAGAAGAGTAGTTCTGAGTCCTTTTGGGATGATGAAACTGTTCTCATCCGTACATTGCTGAGATTAAGGACTAAAAACCTAATGAGAATTTTGTTCTGGTTCCTGGACCTGAAAATTCAGATTGGGGCTGGCAGGAGGGAAGGTTAAGAACCACTAGTGAAGAGGATGTCGTGTGTAGAGAGGAAAGAATGGAGAGGGGGAGAGAGAAAGGGATCTGAGAATTAACTGTTTATTTGTAGGACTCATAGAAAAGGGAACCCATGGTGTTTACGTAGTACATGGCTTAGAATTAAAAGTGTAGTAAAAGGATTCTAGCAAGTAATGGGGAGCCAGAAAAAGAGGAGGTTCCTTTCCAAATTGAAGCTGTGATCAGGAACTTTGCTTTAGGATTCAAAAAAATATTTTGCCCATTTACAGAAGTACAGTAGGTAAGTCATGAGAGTTTGATACAAGTGTAATTAAAGGCAAATTTTTTCCCAAGGAACAATGAATATAGGGCATGTAACTGAAAGCATGGAATAGAAGAAGAAGAGAGAGGAGAAGATGGGTATATTGTTTATTCCATTCTTACCCCTATGAGATAATGTGTGTATATTGTTCAGGGAAACCTTAAAACCAAATTTGCAAAGTATATGCTTTCTATGTCTGAAAATATAAGGGAACTAGTTCAAACTAACTATGTTATGGTGAGATTATTTTAAACTGAAACCATCTTAACTGATAGCAGCCACAGGAGAAATAAAACCAAAAGCATTGTATAAAACTAAGCAAAACCTCTTAGTGAAAACACAGTTGTATTGACTCTTAGAGGATTTCCTGTATGAAAGAAGACTGGGTCTAAACACTAGGAAGTGCAAATTCAGATGCTATAAACCACTTCAAGGGGGATATATTCGTTAGGATAAAAATGAACAACATAGACTTACACACTTTCCCACTGAAGCCTGAACTTCAACACATACCTTTTGTTTAGCCGATAGAGAAATACTTCTTCAAGGCTGTTGAATAGAGCTACTCTTTATTAAGTGATCTCTATCAATTATGAATTAGTTCTCAGGTCCTGGCCACTTGGATATTTGAACTCAGTTTGGCAGGAGAAATATTTTTCTCCCTCAAACACAATACCTTGCTCTTGCCAACATCTGTTTAGGATAGTAAACCACTTCGTTTTTATGTAAGATTATTTGTGCCACAATGAAAATTTTTATGGGAATACCCATGAACAGATAGATGATCAGTGAGGATCCTTCTGTTGCAAAGAGCTGTGTCATTTGCCGGAAAAGACCATAAAGAAATGATGGAATTAACATAGTACATACCCAGCGTCCTCATACACAGTCTAGGGCACAGTCTCTAAACCCAGTGAATATAAAGAGAAACACGGGAGGGGATAAGCTGCTCAAACTCAAGAGTGGAGTATCAAGATTTTCAGGACTATCAAGGTTCTCCAAGGCAAACCCAGATTCTCTAGTAGAAATAACCTGGCTCAGAAACATGTTTCAGAACAGCCAGGGCAACTTTCAGATCTGATGAGATCACACTAGAACTAAGAAAAGTCCTATATCCTTGAACTTCAGTCCTATAAAACACTGATACTTTTCTCTATGACCAAGGACCATGAGAGAGAATGGAAATTATCAGATAACAGTTTTGCACTGCCCATTAAACTTAGAATGTCATCAAGTCCAGTTCTGAAATTGTGTTTTGCTTATTAGTGTGATAATTGAACATAGGGCTGGCATTTCTGATTTCTTTGGAGACTCGGTTGTATTATAGGATGTTTTTCTGGAAACTGTCTTATGAGAGGATGTTTTACTGAGGCAGACACTTGAGAGGACCTGTGATGTTTGAAAAGAGAATAAATATAACCCAGTAGGCAGTGAATGAAGCTCTTGCATTGGTTTGCCTTACAACGCTTTGCTGGTCTCCACTGATCTTCACTTGTTGTGACTTTGTAGGGAGAAAAATGCCAACAAACTTCCTGGTATTCTGGCTGCTTCTTGCTATTTCCACAGACTCATGCCAATTAGTCAGAGCCTCTCGGTTTCTTCTGGATAGAACTGCTCCTACTGATTTGTGTTTGGTGTTGGCCCATTGGACTGGACTGCCACTACTGATTCATGGTTGATGTTTTGGGCTGGACTGCTGATTTCTTGACAACGAAGATTGGAATCACCCCAAAGAACTTCCTCTAAACAGGTTCACATTTCCCTTTGTCCTATTAACCTTTCTTTCTCCCTACCTTCAGTTGGTGTAGAGCAACTGAGGAAAGACACCCAATGTTGAGATCTCTAGCATCTACCTGTATGCATGCATGCACATATGAACGTGTACATATACACAGTCACATAGACACGCACATATACTTACACTGCAACATAATACACATATACACGCACTACAACATAACATACAAAACACACAAATTCAAACAGAGACAACTAAGTCACAGGAATCTGATAGACAGACAGACAGATAGACAGACAGATATTTATATAGATTAGATTAGATTAGATTAGATTAGATTAGATTAGATGCAGATCATAGTGTGCAACCAGCAATTTGGAAACAGAAGCGGGAGAATTGCATGAGCTCAGGAATTTTAGGTCAGCCTGCATAATACAGTAGGATCCTTTACCTTACATAAATGCCCAGTCAATTTGGGCTATATTGGACTTCTATGGTAATATTGCTTAATATGGATAAGGTCCTGTTTTTAGTCCTTCACACAAACAAATGTAAAACCAAGAACAGCAACCAGTAGAGGCATACCACTATAACACGATGCTATAGTTTGAATGCGTCTTGTCTTCCAAATACACTGGAACCCTACCTTCACTTTTTTCTTCCTCTTTTTTCTTATGCTAGGACTTGAGCTGAGAGCCTTGTTCACGTTGGGCAAGTACTATATAACAAGCCGCATCCCAGCTTATACATAATAAGGGAAGATTCAATAAAGAGGCTCCAGAGAGAATCCCTCACCCCTTTCAATTTAGGAAGATTCAGTTGGAAGGCACCGTTTGTAAACCAGAACATGAAGCCTGAATACATACACAATTTGTTGCTAGAATAATAGGCTTATTAGCCTACCCAGTTAAAAGCATTTTGTTACAGAACCCTAACTGTATACTTCAACACAGGGCAGGTCATTAGCTGCGGAGTATCACGATGTTCTAATATAAACTAGGAATAAATGATTACCGAAGAAATGTTCCAAAGACTTGCAGAGTGTGTAACACCACAGCATGCGACATGGAAAACCACAGACTGGTCAGGTGCTAAGGGGCATACCTTCACTGTTTGTTATCTGACTTTTATGAATCATAGCTCCTATTAAACAGACACCATAAAAGCGACACTTTAGGTTTGGTAGGATAGTAGCAGATTTGGTGACATACTTAAGCACAAAGGCTGGCACATGGTATAGTCACAGTTTATGGTGCCTGTAGGTTGGTATAATTTCATATCGTGAGGCTTTTCCCTGGTGGGTGAGTCTGTCTTTTATCACCTCCCCACCATGAAAAGTTACCAAACAAGACTAAGAAATGTTGATTTACTAACAGGTTGTGAGGAACTACCCGGTTAAGGGTCCAGGGCCCACTCTTTCCAAATAAAGATACGCATATGACCATGGGTTGCCAAGCAACTCCGGAAATGACATGGGTTCTTTAAATCTGAAAATGAACTCAAAAAGCAAAGGCTCACATTTACGTATTTTGGTTTCAGATTATCGGCATTGCCTATTATCTTATAAAATATGTAATCTTCTGTACAGCCTGTCCTAGGGAGATGCTTTATTAGTAAGCACCAAGGTAGAGTTGTTATGACCAAAGGCTCTGGTTTTGGCATTATTCTTTTTATAATTAGATTAGGAAGGAATTTGCTTTTTCCTTTCATTTTATTAAGGTTATACATTTCAGGGCTAAATTTTGAGCAAATAGCTGTGTTCTGAATTTTCACTAATTGCCCAAATGTTCTCTAGGGCAGGACACCAAATGAATATTTACTTTCTGACCTTCCTTTGATAGCCTTGCTTTTATCTGAAAGCCTTCAATACCAGCATCATCAAATCCAATTGGGCACATGTCTGTAATGTCAGTTATGTGGGAAGAATTGTTCTCGGTGTATTTTTTTTTTTACATTCACGTGTCTCTTTCCTGTGACCACCAAGAAGCATAGAATAAAGATTTTCAATCGCATGTAAGATACTTAATGTACCTGTGGAATAAGCTGTGTACACTTACTGCCTTGACAAGCATTAGCATTGAGAACGGTTTTGGACGGTATAATCATGATTTCTTACTCTGTGACCTTGGAGCCACACAGGCATCTTTATTAGAGGGAGCAGGCACAGTTCCTACTCATTCCTGTATAGTAAGTTGCTTGTCACTGCCAGCCCAGAGAATCACTCAGATAAGATAAACACATCTTCCCACAGGAAAGGGGGAGAACACTCCAACCTCCAAGTGCTACAAGCCTGCCTCCAACTGTCCTACTTGCAATTGTGTTTCTAAGTGCAGGCCCATGTGCCCTGATGGAGTGTCAGCCTGTAGATTGTGACCAATCACAATCTACTCTTGAGGGCTATGTGCTTCGCATCACTCTTATTCAATGGTAAGAAGATCTCTCTCTCTCTCTCTCTCTCTCTCTCTCTCTCACACACACACACACACACACACACACACACACACACACACACACACAGAGAGAGAGGGAGAGAGAGAGAGAGAGGATTGTGAGTTTGAGTTCAACCTGAGCAACAAGAGTAACCCTGTCTCAAAGAAGAAAAAAATAAACAAACAACAAAAAATGAACAAAAACCCTGAAAATATTCAATTTATCTAGATGGTAGAAACTTCAAAGGCCTCATATCTGAACAAGCAAACAAATCAGATGCTAAAATATGTGAGATTATGTGTCCAAAAGTGTTGTCAGGTATGTAATACATTTTACTTGCAGTGAACCTTCACTTATAATAACTTGGTTTTTCTCCCCTGAGTCTCAGTCACTGGCAAACTATATTGTTCTCCTGGACGTCTATATCGGCAAGTACTTCAGCCTTATGTTACACGCTGCTAAGAGCATAGCTTCTAATAAGATTTGAAAGTGACCAGGGAAACAGAAGCCATACTGCTTTATGTATTGACTTTAGAAAATATGGATTGTTGTGGCAGTTTCTGTTTATGTGAATTGGTTATAAGTATTTCATGTATTTATTTTTGTTTTTATTGTTTGAAACTGTTTTAAATTTAGTTTTGATCATACAAAGTTTATCCACATCCTCTTCCCCTCCCTACTCATTCAACTTTAAGTTTTTCTCAAAAAACAAAAACTTAATGCAACAAAATGTCCAAAATGTAGAAGACAAAATACAGCATCTCATCCCCCTCAAATAAAGCCCATGAAACTGTAAACAAAAGCAGCATACACACACACACACACACACACACACACACACACACACACACACACACACACACACACACAAAACAACAACAACAAAAGCAAAACAAAAAACCCTGTGGAGTTTTTTATATGTTGGTCAACTACTCCTGAACATGAGACTTTCCCTGGAGTGTTCGATATAGCCAGTGTCATTCCCTTGGAGAAAATTCATTTCACCTCTCTCAGAATGTATTTCCATTTAATTGTTAACATTTACCCCTAGTTGCTAGGTTTGCACTCACTCATTTTTTAAAAAAATAAAAAAGCATAAAATAAAATAAAATAAGATAAAATAAAAAAAAAAACTATCACATTGAAATTGGACAAGGCAAACAGACCTCAAAACAACCAAGAGAAACTCACTCATTGTGCTCAAGAATTCCTTAAAAACATTTAACTGGAAGCCATGATATATACACAGACGACCTGGTACAGACCCACGCATGCTCTGTGCATGTTGTTTCAGTTTCTGTGAGTTCATATGAGTTTTGCTCATGTTGATTTAGATTTAGAGGACTTTCTTTTCTTGTTATCTTCCATCCCCTCTGAGTCTTATATTCTTTCTGACTTCTCTTCCCTGGGTTGCCTGAGCTCTAAGGGGAGGGATTTAATAGAGACATAGATAGCATTCTGGTAGGGCTGAATTTTCCAATGTGTCTCACTCTCAGTATAATGTCTGGCTTGGGTTTTTGTATTGTTCCCATCTGCTGTAGGAGGAACCTTCTCTGATGATAGTCAAATAAGTCACTATCTATGAGGATAGCAGAAAATCATTAGGAGTCATTAGGAGTCATTTTTGTCACTACTTTTTCTTTCTTTTTTTAAAGACAAGTATTAGTTGGTTTTGCATAAGTTCCCTGAGATGTCTTGTTGCATGTTTAAGGTATAGGTCCCATCTCATGGAGTGAGTCTTAATTCAGTGAGCCTTAATTGGTTGGTCACTCTTACAGCCTTTGTGCCATCACCACCTCAGTATATACTAAAGGTAGTACACCATTGTAGCTGGCTTGATGTTTATGTTTCTCTTTTGAGTACATTCCTGTATTAAGAAGCTAGGACATAGGAGTAAAGGCTCTATATAGGCACCCAGTCAGTAACTCCATACTTTTGACAACAACCTGGATTGTTTAGGGATTCCCATGTGACTCCATTGACCAATAACAATTATATAGAAACTAATCACATGACTGGAAGCTTCATTTGATGACAAGAAAAGTCCAGTTGGAACACTGTGGTGGTTTGAATATGCTTGGCTCATGAAGAATGGTACTACTAAGAAGTGTGGCCTTGTTGGAGTGGGTTTGGCATTGTTAGAGGAATTGTGTCATTGTGTAGGGGGCCTTTGAGGTCTCCTAGTACTCAAGCTTCACCCAGTGTGGAAGAGAGCCTCCTCCTTGCTGCCTGCAGAAAAGAGCTTCCTCCTTGCTGCCTGCAGAAGGTCTCCTCCTGGCTGCCTTTGGATCAAGATATATAATTCTTGCCTCCTCCAGCATTATGTCTGCCTGGATCCTGCCACCCCACCACCACCACCATGATGATAATGGACTAAACCTCTGAAACTGTGAGCCAGCACCAATTAAATGTTTGCCTTGGTCATGGTATCTCTTCACCCTAAGACAGGAACTGTCTCCCCTATTATTTGGCGATTACATTTAAATCGCCTTCATATATATATATATATATATATATATATATATATATATATATATATATATATGTATATGTATATGCATACACACACACATACACACACACACACACACACACAGAGAGAGAGAGAGAGAGAGAGAGAGAGAGAAGTTTCCACTAAGAAGGTTCCCATACTATCCCTAAATGCCCTTTACGTTTAGCTCCCTTTCCCTGTATTTCCTCCTATTAACCCCTTTTCCCTTCTAATCCCTACATGATCTTCTCATTCCAGACACCTCCATCCATTGATAAATATCTAGTCTATTTCACTTTTCTGAAGAGATCTGTTCCTTCTAGACCCTTGCTCTATACCCACCCTCTGTGGATCTGTGGATTCTAACTTAGTTATCATTAACTTAACAGCTAATCTCCACATATAAATGAATACATACCATATTTGACTTTCTGTATCTGGGTTACCTCACTCAGGATGATTTTTTTTCTAGTTCCAACAATTTACCTGGTTTCATAATGTCATATTTTTAACAGCTAAGTAATAGTCCACTGTGTAAATGTACCACATTTTATTTATCCATTCTTCAGTTGAGGGACATCTATGTTGTTTCCAGTTTCTAGCTATTATGAATAAAGCCTCAGTAAGTATATTTGAGCGAGTGTGTATGCCTAACTGTAGTATAGCTGTGTCTTTCTTTTCTTTTTTTTTTTTTCTTTTTTTTTTCAGAGCTGGGGACCGAACCCAGGGCCTTGCACTTGCTAGGCAAGCGCTCTACCACTGAGCCCCAACCCCGTATAGCTGTGTCTTAAGTAGATCCATCCCATCTTCTTGAGGAACCACCACACTGATACATAGCGGGTGTAGAACTTTTCGATCCCACCAGCAATGTATGGGTGTTCCTATTAGTGCACATCTTGACCAATAAACCAAACGTGTTGCTGATGTCAGCCAGTCTGACGAGTGTAAGATGAGATCTCAAGGTAGCCTCTGGTTTGTTTATTTTTTCAGCCTGACTTAAAATGAAGGGGATTATGAGATTATTGGAATTTTTATAATTTTGTGATATTTAGTTAGGAGCAGAAACTCTTACTTTTTAAATTTTGTGTCAAATAATGTGATAATTAAATATGACTTCTTCCAAAAATGTCACATGTGGGATTCACATGTAAAGGAATTTAATTCCACATATTAGATCTCACAGTAGAGCACCTTGCTTAGTGTATGCCAGGCTATGGAGTTATACCAACCTCTCTCTCACCACCCCCTGTCTTACTTATGGTTTTATTGGTGTGAAGAGAGACCATGACCAAGGCAACTCCTATAAGGAAAACATTTAATTGGGGCTGGCTTACAGGTTCATAGGTTCAAGCTATTATCATGTCAGGAAGCATGGCAGTGTGCAGGCAAACAATGTGCTGGAGGACCTGAGAGATCTACACCTTGATCCAAAGCAGAAGGAGGAGACTCTTTCCTGCAGGCAAACATGGGGAAACACTCTTCACTGGGGAGAGCTTGAGCACTAGAAGACCCTAAAGCCTGCTTACACAGTGAAACGCTCCAGCAAGATCACACCTACTCCAACAAGGCCACACCTCCTAGTAGTGACATTCCCTGTGGCCCAAGCATTCAAACACATGAGTCCACAGAAGCCAAAGCTATTGACCCTCCTGCCCCCCCCACATACCATTACTGAGAACAACAGTAACAGAAGACTTGCTCATTGAAAGAAATGGGATTTTTGTATCATAACTGCATCTTTTTGGTTTTTTCACTCATTCCTGTTCATAGATGAACCCATTTATTCCATTCAGCACCTTATTGAATGATGACTTTTTAAACTAGATCTTTAGCAAGGGAGCCCTCTGATTACTGACTACATTGGTGTCTTCTTTACCACTTGCTACTTGCTTTTTTGGATGTCCCTTATTCAGCCCGGGGCTCACAAATTTGTCAAGAGTATCTAGCCAGCAAATTCCAGAAATCCTCTCTTGTCTATGCCAGTACAAAAGTACAAACATATCAGGCATTTGCCAACACAATGGCAAGTCCCTACTTGTGTTAAGCACTTCATCAACTAAGTATCTCCTCAGCTCCTAAAGATTTTAATGTTCTTAGCATGTAAATAACAGACTTGTATATCTTTAAATTAGAATATTAGAATGTTTGGCTTTAAAAATTGCTGTTTTGAGGTGCTCGTTTGAATTTTTTTAAATAAATCATTAAATAAAATTATTACAGGAATTCCTGCACTTTCTGAATGACCCTAAGTATACTGCTGTCACTTTATAATAATATGTATACATACAAAGTGACATTCTAAGCTTCGATGATAAGGAAATCAAAGTGTCAGTCAAGGCTGAAAACAAAGATGTTCTATGTCCTCGATATTTTCCCAAGATTTAATCATTTATGTAAAAATAATTATAACCTTTATATAATCAGTGTACAAATATGCTTTCATAGTCAACAAGGAATAAAATTATATATTATACGAAGGAGTAGTTCTACAATAAATTTTTTTATGATTTATGATAAGTAAACATTTTGTTTGCATGCCTATGTTATATGCCTATGTGTGGTGATGCCCCATAAAGAAGAAAAGATTAACTTTTGGTGTCATTTACACAAGAGAAGGCCTGATTTATTCAGAAGCATTTGGGCCTCTCATTCTGATAAAAAAAAATCTAATCCAAGAGAGTCTAATGTGAAACTCAGTAGGGAACAAAATCCATTGTCTTTATATAGTGAAACAACACACCAAATACACTAACATCAAGGAATGGGGAACTTAAGTCTTAACTCAGTCTTTTAGAGGAGTCTCATAAGGGAGGAAACTGGCTTTCTACCCTTACTGACTAAAAGCAGCACACAAAGCCACAATCAGAGCTTATCACTCTATGCCGACATGTTGCTTCTAATATATTTTGTGCAGGTAGGACGTATTGCTTTCAGTGCCTTGCTACTTCCACGAATGGTCTTATACCTGCTTATCACATCTCACACACTCATGTGCATACATTGTTTGGAGTCAGGGGCATGAATGGTGATAAAGGAAAAATATGGAACATATTACAATCCAGGCTGTGTATTTAACTGAGATTGGAGGAATTAATTATATTTGTTAGTGCAAAGCATAGCAAGATTGATCATGTTTTCCTTAGATGTCAGCTAGTTCTGAACATGCTGAGGATGCAACATGTAAATAGAATGACTACATAGTTTAAAATGGCCTTAAAGCACATTGTTTGTTGTTGTAGTTCTAGGAATGGCACATGGGACTTCTCACATATCGGGAAAGCAGTGGAACATTCTGCTATGGCTCCAAGCCTATGAGTGATTTGGAGACTTTCTGAATATCATTTATATACCTAAAATCTGCTGGAGGTTATATGGTAATATATGTTCAACTCCTGTAGGACCCTTTGGGAATGAATGCAAAGCATAGGGTCTCTGTCCATCTCAACACAGACTGGTACAGTGAAAATCACTTTTCCATTTGACCCCACTGACTACTTGCAAAATGGTTACAGGACACCAAATCCTACTATATCCATTGCCACTATGTCCCTAGGAACTCTAATTCTAATTGGGTCCTCTTTCCACCAGTTAAAGGCCATGAAGAAGAAGAAAAATTGACCCTACTTCAGCATTAAAGTCTGTCTTACTGATGCTGGATGTGGAAGTAAAAGTACAAATTGTTAATGTCTAATATTAATCTACACACTCCAGATTTTTTTTTAAAAAACTCTTCATCTTTTTTACTTCTATTTTCTTCTTCTTACATTTCATTCTTACTTTTCTTTTTGTCGAGATAGTCTTGCAGTAAAGATCAGTGTGGCCTTGAGTTCCTGATCAACAATGATACCATTTTTTCTGAGGGTCCGGAGTGCTGAATTTAATGTCATTAGTCAACACTAATGGATTCTGGAATTCTGTATGCTTGGCATGTGCATGATATATCCATTTATCTATTAGTTTTCAGCAACCCAGTAACTATATCCTTTAAAATAGTATTTTAAATTTTTACATTAATTTTCAGTGTGTTTTGTTTTTCTTTTCGAGAAGGGGTAGGTTGCTTGGGGAAAAGTTCAGAAATGAACTAGTGTCCAAATGTTACAAGATACGTATGATCACAGAGACAGTGAATTGTTTGCCTGGATTATAAAATACAGTAGGGGTATAGGAGATATGGCTAAGAGGCTAAGAGTATGAGGTTCTAGCAGAGGATTTGAGTTAATGCCTATCGCTTAGGGAAATTCAGAACATTGTGCAACTACACTCAAATGCACATATGCACACATATCCAACATGATTAACTATGCCAAGAACATTTCTTAAAGAAACCTGGAAATATAGATAAGTAAAGAACAATGGATTTATTTAAGAGTTTGACCAGACAGGGGAGAGAAACAGAGTCCTAGTTCCATTCAGTCATTCCTGTGGCAGACTTAACACTTCATAGAAGAAATGAAACAGAATACATGAAACACACACACACACACACACACACACACATACACACACACTCATACACACACACACTAACCTGGGAAATAAGCTGTCAGAACCCTGTGACGTCTCCCCTGTCATACAATACAAGAGCCTTCACTGGCTGCCACCAGGAGTTTACCCTTCCCTTGGCCCAGCATGACATTCCTGGAGAAATCTCAATGCTCTGAGGACACTGTCAGAGGGAGAACCGAGAATGACTATTTCCCATCAGACTAGCTCCTGCAAATCCAGAGACTCAACATAGGACCACAGCTAGTTCTTAGAATCTTGCACAATTCCGACATCTGCATCACCTTCCATTGGTGCACATTGGCTTTTATCACACATCATTTCTCCACACTTTCCTGGTTCTTGATATGCAGTAAAATTTTGGAGAATGTCCTTGGTATTTGTCATTTATCCTAGACTATGTGTCTCTTAGTATTCCTAGCAGAATGCTAGTTTGTTGCAGTTCTAATTCTGGTTTGACTATTTCAACCAGATTAGGTCCAAACTCCAAATTCTGTTTTTACCACTTTGGGATGATTTGTTCATTTGCAGCTTAATTGAACCACAAGGAGAAAAAAGGCTCATGTGTTATTGTTGCATGAGTTTTAGGGTCAAACTATGGCTCCTGCCAAGCACAATGTGGTAAACTCTGCAATCCTTTGATCAAACTGATGGTTAAAGGCAAGTGGCATTGGAAAGAAGAGAATGGAGATTTAGTTAATGTGGCCACTGTCAGAAGAAGAAAAAAGATGAATAAAGTGTCCAGTGACACCTGACGTCCATCCTCCGGCTAGTACCATGAGGTTGGGGTACAAATACAGGGCAAGGGGAATGCCCAGTCAACCATTCCTGTTAAATATGAGGTGGTCCAAGAAGTTCTACAAGGCCTTGTGGATTTGTTTTCTGTGGGACATGTTCCTCCTCTGGCTGGCACCAGAAGTACAGCATGTCTGGGGATGCTAGGAACAGTCTTGCAATATTTTTCACTTGTCCATTGTTTCAGGGGACTGATAGCCATAGGAATGAGATAAAGGGTTTCTGTTCAGAACATCAGCTCCCCTGCAGGGTGATTATGTGAACTTGGCTATCACACACACACACACACACACACACACACACACACACACACACACACACACACACTGTACTCAAGCTATAGTCTGAGACTTAGCTGCTGGTTTGTGTCTTGGGCATGTTCAGTCTTTTATCTACAAAGCTGCTTTGGGTCAATTCTGGCCATATGCAACTTAGCATTAAGCTTGACTGATTCATGAGAGTATCTGTAGATCCAGTTGTTGAGTTCACTCCACTCTAAACTGTTCCCTCTCCATTTTCCCTGGATTACAGAAGTTGGATTACCAGTCTCCAGCCTGGAGGGTCAGGCTTCTCTAAATCTAGTCACTCTTGCAGGCACACTGCAAGTCCATGGGTGGGATTTCCTTAGCTGGGAGTGGCGTAGGGCTTCAAAGGAAGACTTTAACATTCTCTGCCAGGTAACAACTCTTCCTGAGAAACTAGATTTTCTCTGTCTCTCAGTAATATATCAGAACAGATACGTAGCAGGGTGGAGGTCCCCATTTACATAGTCCTTTAAAGTGTGTGGTGTGGTCTCTTTCCTTTGCTGTCCATCCTTTGCAGTGGGCATTTACAAAGACAGAACATCATCTGGTTGTATCAAGGAAATACTTCTAGCTTTGGGGAAGTATGTTTTATGTGAGGCTCATGATGTGTGGGTATTTTTCAGACAGGATATATTTGCAGGGAATTAATACCTTCATATGTCAGCAATTCTGACATGGAGGATTGTAACTACCATCCAGAACTGAGCCCTCATTCATACAC
Organism: Rattus rattus; assembly: GCF_011064425.1. Lineage (NCBI taxonomy): Eukaryota > Metazoa > Chordata > Mammalia > Rodentia > Muridae > Rattus > Rattus rattus. Next base: position 16,676,907 of record NC_046172.1, read on the forward strand.
CGGGAAATACTAAGTGGCCAAGCACACCTCAATTAATCGAAGGACAAAACTTGTGCTTGGCAGAATGAAATTCTTTCCCATTTTGAAAGATCCCATAATACATATGAGGCTCCCTCAAAACTTAATGCTTAGTTTAAAGATTATCCAGTTAAATAAATCCACATTAGAAGGGTGCCCTTAATTTCTGTTACTCCTTTACTGAGTTCTGTCTCGCCTTCACTACCCAGGTCCTTCAGCTTGAACATTGAGTTCACACTGAACATATTATCATCTCCTCCCCTCTGCACAATAGCCTCTTTTCATGGTCACTACTTTCCGATACATTGTAATTTAGCGTAGTTATGGCTTTCGCTAAAATACTGCAAATTACAGCTAAACTGTATTGCTTTCCTAAAAAATAATAAAAATCTCATATCAAAGGGAAAATGTAAATGGCAATCAGTGGTCAAGCATGTGATTTAGTTTTAAAGAATAACGTATGGTTATTTCCCAATAGCTATAGTTTTCTCAACATAAAAATGTAAACTTTTATTACTTTTGTAAGATATATTTTTCCATGAGTTATTTTGATAATACAAGCATAATTTCTAATAATTTCACCTGCCCTTTCATTGTTGATTTATATGGATGCTTCAAACTGCATGCTTTCGAAAATACAAAAACACAGAAGTTTTTTCACAGGGAGAAACCCTATCAAGCACAGTGATATCTCAACCTTCTGAACACTTTTGTTTCAGCAACTTACTCTGAGATTTTGCTTTTCTTTTGTTACACGAAGATAATGATGGGCTAACATGCAATGCTATTATAGAGTACGTCCAAGCATCTGTAATACCCTAGGTTTTATTTCCAATAGTTCAGAATACCAGGAAAGAAAGAAGGAAGTCTACTTTGTCCCATAAAAAGGAGAAAAGAAACTCTTCATACATAGATATTGACCTTAACACTTAATGACCACTTAAGGTAATGCTAGTATACTATTTACAATTTTCAAAAGGTCTTTAGAGTTATTTTCCCTCCCCCATATAAGCTCCTATACCTGTCCACCTATTCCCCATCCCAATTCAACCTTTCGTCTTCCATTAATCTCCTTTAAGCTTTTAAACCAGTGCTGTCTATCATCCCTCCCTTGAAAGCCCTCCTCCTGGTGGCTCACTACTATTTAGCTGACCTCTATATAGATTCCAAATGAACACTCGTGTCTGAAATTTTAAAGCTCACACCCACAATTTATAGATGATATGCGACCTTTGCCTTTCTTGTTCTGGGTTACCTCACTCAGAATGATTGTCTCCAGCTCCATCCACTTGAATAAAATAATAGAGACAAATCAGCTCATATATTCTTACTTAGTTTTTTTTTTTTTTTTCGGAGCTGAGGACCGAACCCAGGGCCTTGCCCTTGCTAGGCAAGCGCTCTACCACTGAGCTAAATCCCCAACCCCTCTTACTTAGTTTTTAAATGTTAATTTTAAAATATTTTCAACCTTTAAATCTTATTATAAATCATATCCTTTAATCATTATAACTTAGAATACCACAGAATTTATATGCATGTATTTTATAAATTTTAATTCTGTAATTTATAATTTTATTATGAACACACACACACACACACACATATATATATATATATGACACTCATACACAACTATCTTTTGAGAAAGTCTACACATGTGTCTTGGGGCTGTGTACTGTCCTTTTCTTCTCTCTGTCTTTGTCTCCCTCTCTCTGTTTCTGTCTCTGTCTATCTGTCTGTCTGTCTGTCTGCACCTCTCTCTCTCTCTCTCTCTCTCTCTCTCTCTCTCTCTCTCTCTCTCTCTGTGTGTGTGTGTGTGTGTGTGTGTGTGTGTGTGTTTTCCTCCCAGGGCCTTTCTCCCTGCTTCTGCCTCTAAAAAGCACATACTAGCTCTTGTCTCTATATAATAAACTCATTATTTGGTTGTACTGTGACTTCCCTAAAATTGTTTTCTCAGCACAGTAAACAATCTAGTTTCACCTGAGTGTAAGTTCTGGGGCGACTTTTCTGTATACTGGCATTTGTGTTGGTCTTGATGTCCCGATTAATGCTGACAAAGACAACTTGAACAGATGTCATATGGAAGTGCTGACATTTTAAACCAAGCATTGGCCTGAACTTAATACTTGTCATCTTATCCCACTAGAGTACATTATTCTTCCCTAAGTTGAGACAAGAGCCGGCAAGATATTTGTATATAAAATGTACTCATAGTAGAAAACGTTTACAATAGTTTCTGCTGTGAAACCATTCTCCTTGCCCCAGTATCTGCTTTTCACTCTCCAGCTAATAGAATCAATAGTGATCATGCACTCCTAAAGCAACAGGCTTCTTTGACATTTTGATGATAACTTTAGAATGAATATCTCCCCCTAGGCTAAAGAGCATTAAATTACAAGAGGGAGAATGCTATTGACATGCTAGAGTGGTACAGCATGGGCTGGATCTGTGGGAAGGATAAATGGCTAAAACAAGCATGCGGGATTGCATGCTTTTCAAGTTAGCAGCAATTAAGGACAAACGTTTAAATCTATTGTGAAAGCAGGGGCTAGGGGAGTGGGAGTTAGGGAATAAGGAGCTGTTGTGCATCTCTGTGTGAAGGCTTATCTTTTTTCTCCATCTTTATTAAATTGGGTATTGCTTATTTACATTTCAAATATTATTACCTTTCCCGGTTTCCAGGCCAACATCCCCCTAATCCCTCCCCCTCCCCTTCTTTATGGGTGTTCCCCTCCCCACCCTCCCCCCATTGCTGCCCTCCCCCCAAGAATCCAGTTCACTGGGAATTCAGTCTTAGAAGGACCAAGGGCTTCCCCTTCCACTGGTGCCCTTACTAGGCTATTCATTGCTACCTATGAGGTCAGAGTCCAGGGTCAGTCCATGTATAGTCTTTGGGTAGTGGCTTAGTCCCTGGAAGCTCTGGTTGGTTGGCATTGTTGTTCATATGGCGTCTCGAGCCCCTTCAAGCTCTTCCAGTCCTTTCTCTGATTCCTTCAACTGGGGTCCTGTTCTCAGTTCAGTGGTTTGCAGCTGGCATTCGCCTATGTATTTGCCGTATTCTGGCTGTGTCTCTCAGGAGAGATCTACATCCGGTTCCTGTCAGCCTGCACTTCTTTGTTTCATCCATGTTATCTAGTTTGGTGGCTATATATGTATGGGCCACATGTGGGGCAGGCTCTGAATGGGGCAGGCTCTGCATTTTGGTCATCCTTCTTGAGTTTCATGTGTTCTGTGCATCTAAATTCGAGCATTTGGGCTAATATCCACTTACCAATGAGTGCATACCATGTGTGTTTTTCTGTGATTGGGTTACCTCACTCAGGATGATATTTTCCAGTTCCATCCATTTGCCTATGAATTTCTAAAAGTCATTGTTTTTGATAGTTGAGTAGTATTCCATTGTGTAGATGTACCACATTTTCTGTATCCATTCCTCTGTTGAAGGGTATCTGGGTTCTTTCTAGCTTCTGACTATTATAAATAAGGCTGCTGTGAACATAGTGGAGCATGTGTCTTTGTTATATGTTGGAGCGTCTTTTGGGTATATACCCAAGAGAGGTATAGCTGGGTCCTTAGGTAGTGTAATGTCCAATTTTCTGAGGAACCTCCAGACTGATTTCCAGAATGGTTGCACCAGTCTGCAATCCCACCAACAATGGAGGAGTGTTCCTCTTTCGCCACATCCTCACCAGCAGTTGCTGTCACCGGCGTTTTTGACCTTAGCCACTCTGACTGGTGTGAGGTAAAATCTCAGGGTTGTTTTGATTTGCATTTCCCTTACGACTAAAGATGTTGAACATTTCTTTAGGTGCTTCTCAGCCATTCGGCATTCCTCAGCTGTGAATTCTTTGTTTAGCTCTCTTTTTTACTCCATCAAAATACATCTCTACTTCTTGGGACATGGACCACTGCAATATTTGGCATTGGACAGTGTGTGATATCAAGTGGGCTGTCATCAAGTATGCTGAGTGGTAATAAGAAGTGGTCATCCATGAGGAAAAAGATAAAATATGTATTCATCTTCAAAGGCCAGATATGAAAAGGCAACTATCAAAAACAATGACTTCATGAAATTCATAGGCAAATGGAAAATATCATCCTGAGTGAGGTAACCCAATCACAGAAAAACACACATGGTATGCACTCATTGATAAGTGGATATTAGCCCATAAGCTCAAATTACCCAAGATAAAAATCTACAGACCACATGAAACTCAAGAAGGACGACCAAAGTGCAGATGCTTCAGTCCTTCTTAAAAGGGGGAACAAAAATATTCATAAGAGGAGATATGGAGACAATGGTTGAAGCAGAGACTGAAGAAAAGTCCATTCAGAGCCTGCCCCACCTAGGGATCCAGCCCCTATACCTACAGCCACCAAACCCAGACAATATTGCTGATGCCAAGAAATAAATGCTGACAGGAGCCTGATATAGCTGTCTCCTGAGAGGCTCTGCCAGAGCATGACAAATACAGAGGCAAATACTCACAGTCAACCATTGAACTGAGTCTAGGGTCCCCATTGGAGGAATTAGAGAAAACATTGAGGAGCTGAAAGGGGTTTGAAACCCCATAAGAACAACAATCACAACCAACCAGAGCTTCCAGGGACTAAACCACTACACAAAAACTACACGTGGACAGACCCATGGCTCCAGCTGCACACGTAGCAGAGGATGGCCTTGTTGGGCACCAATGGGAAGAGAAGTCCTTGGTCCTGCCAAGGCTGGACCCCCCTCCCAGTGTAGAGGAATTTCAGGGTGGGGAGGGAGGAAGGGGGTGGGTGGTTAGGGAGGGGCAACACCCTCATAGAAGAACGGAGAGGGAATGGACAGGGGTTTATGGACAGGAACCTGGGAAAGGGGATAACATTTGAAATGTAAAAAAAAATCCAATAAAAAAAAGACAGCTCTTAAAAATGAAGAAAAATATGTGGGATTCTCTGTACAGGGACACACATATTTAACACCTAAAAAGATACAGAAACCTGGTAGTGGTTGACTGGAGAGTTTTCTGAATGGTAGCATTATAAATGGCTATGAGTCCTCCTTTTTTATGAACATTTCGTTATGGTTGGGATTTGTTTGCTATTGTGTAAACTAATAGCACATTTCATTGTTTTGCTTTCACTTATATATAATTTTCATGTAGTTAAAAATGTAGCAGCAAAACTATTGACTACAATGTTCCCATTTGCCTCCAGGGAACTACCGTTTAGTCGCCACTGTATAGTTAGTGTACTAATTTACTTCTCTGTTGCTGTGATACAACATTGACCAAAAGTATTTTCAAGATGAAAGGGCTTATTTGACTTATGGGATATATTTCATCACAGAGGGAAGCCAAGACAGGAATCTTGAAGCAGGAGCTGATGCAGAGGCCATGGAGAAGTGCCACTTACTGAGGTGTTCTTTATGGCTTGCTTAGTCTGCTTTCTTATACAAATCAGGACCCCCTGCCCTTAACACAACCAGACACCATCTACATCAATAGTCCATCAAGAAAATGCTACCGTAGACATGTCCACAGGTCAAGCTGATAGAGGCAATCTCCAAGTTGAGAATCCCTCTTCCCAGGTGACTCTAGTTTGTGTCGACCTGACAAAATATGAACAACACAGTTAGAACACACAAGATTCAAATGATGAAATATGATTCTAATTTTCTAGGTGAATATTTAAGAAGGAAATAAGCTGAAAAACAAAATAATCTCAGTATGCTAATATCCTCAGCTAATGCTTTCTGGAAACTCCTTCATGTTTATGCTCAGCAGTGTGTTTCCTAAGTGCACCTTTCCTTGTGCTCATAACAAGATGCTATCTTGAATGTCACACTGTAGCCATGGCAACCAAAGCAGATTAGTACAGTCTATGGTTGTGAAAGGTTAATTGAAAGTGTGACTCCACAGTGCAGTTTTTCATTTGGTCATCATCCATGATGGGTGGGATTTTGTGGTGATGTAGGTGTTTGGGGGGGGGTGACCCATATTCCTGTATGTAACCCCTCGCCAGCACTCTATAAAAAAAAGCTAAATTGATCTTCACAAAGTTAGACTTTTCTGAAACCATACCTTTTTTGCAAAACTCAGACCATCAAGAGACCAGGCACCCCTCAAAGAGTTGGAAAACTAAGGTTTATTATAGTTGTGGATCCAGTTTAGCTAATTATAAGAGGCTGGGCCCCAAGCCAGAGTTGTTACATTCATGGGCTAGTCAGTGTAAAATTTGGCCTTTCCTATCACTGGTAAGTTCGAATCTTAGCCTGTGCAACTGACAACCATGAGCAGGAGGAGTTTCTTTCTGGCAAACATGTTTATAGAAGTAGAAATAATGGCCCTGAACAGCTATTCTGTGTCTATTTCTCAAAATAAAGAGAAAGGGGTTTGAGCTGACAGAAGTCAGAGAAAAACTGAAGAGCACAGCACATAAAGTACATAGGAAATCTCAACCTCTTTCAGTCACCATTATTACTTTGATCTGTCATTGGTACCCACTGGAGGTTTATATGTGAGGATATTGTCACTGGTACCCACTGGAGGTTTATATGTGAGGATATTGTCACTGGTACCCACTGGAGGTTTATATGTGAGGATATTGTAATTGGTACCCACTGGAGGTTTATATGTGAGGATATTGTCACTGGTACCCACTGGAGGTTTATATGTGAGGATATTGTCACTGGTACCCACTGGAGGTTTATATGTGAGGATATTGTCATTGGTACCCACTGGAGGTTTATATGTGAGGATATTGTCACTGGTACCCACTGGAGTTGTTAGCACACTCACCTTTCACAGCTTTCCCCTTTTTTATATTCACTCCCAATCTTAGAGTCATGTTTCATTTCTGGAATCTTGAGTGTCCTAATTTTGCTGTTTACATTTTGTCAACTTGTCGCAAATAGAGCTATGTTTGTGCCTCCCCAGGAAGTAACCATAACACTAGGTAATTCTATATCCAGTCAAGTAGACAATAGAGATTAACCATCACACGAATCTAAAATCAAAACCTGTTTTTCATGTGAGACAAGCTCTCTGTGACATATTTATGAAATCAGATATGTTGTTTCCACCAGCTGGAAAATCCACATTCATCCCTCCACTGAATATTATTTACTGTCTTTTCAAGTTTCCATTCATAGATGTCTTCTCCTGGGAAGCCATCCTAAAGGAAGATGGAATCTCAACTTATATGATGTACAAATATCTTAATTTCTATTGTCACATAAACCATGCACACATGTCATGTCCTAATTTCTTTTTCATTCCTGTCTCTATTAGCAAATAGAATTAATTGTATTTATTTCTCCATCCAAACATAAACATCTAACACTGTGCCTACTGGAACATTTGTGGAAGTACTTTCTCACAAGTCCCCAAAGGCTAACACAAAAACTCCTCATCTAACATACAGTAAAGTAGTTTTCAAAGCAAAAGTAGAGTAGTTGACATTTTAATGAATGAAAGACAAGGAACATTCATTATTAATGCCACAGATGAAGTAACTAAAAAGTTGTAAATCAAATATGTGGATAGGGAACTTCAGGAAAGTGGTAACTTAGCCCTCAAAAGAAGAAAGAAGAAAGAAGAAAGCCTTTTTCTACTACACCAAGTTGTGTCTGGAACACATTGCAGAAGGCAGCAGTCTAGCGGGAAGATGTTTTCATGTTGGAAGCTTGTTTACAGGAAACTCCAGAGGAAGAAAGTAGCTGCCATATGATTAGGGGAAATCTTTCTGGGAATTCTGAGGAGGACTCAGTCAAGACTCTGGCTTCCCAAGAACTGATCCAAAATCATACAGTTGTACACTGGAATTAGGGACTTCAGAGCTGATATCATTTGCTTTCAACTGGTCACAGAACAAGTAAAATAATGCTACTTACAGTATTTCCTCACAGCGCAAATGTAATGTAGGTTCAGGACTTCATTATACAGATGGAAGTCATACAGTAAGCATAGCAATGCCACAGCTCCACAGCTCCTAGCCATGGCTTGTGAATAGTGTGGAGCTTCAGGGCTTCCCTTCACATTGATCTATTATAAGATAGGCACAATGGGTCTGTTAGTTTTTTTCTGGAGTATAACATAGGTCCAGACAGATGGGGAGGAGGAGGTTTACACCGTAGTACCACATTGCTGTCAAACGTATCAGATTCAGGTTATAATGACTTGAGCTATTACACGTGGTAAATAGAAACTATCTCTTCAGGGAAAATGCTGGACATCGCTTCAAGGAATATGAGTTTGAAAATATCCAAGCGTGCTATTGCTATGGAGACCAGAAGAGATTCTTTTTATTATGTATTAGTTCTGAATAAATTAATATCACATTAATAAGTATAAAATAGGGTACACTGAAATCTTAAACTGCGCCCTTAACAAGTGAAACCATGTTAAATGGTGATAATAATGGTAGAAATATCAATCTCTAAAAGCAATAGTAATTTCACACTCAGCAGACCCTGAGCTAAACAATTCGTATCCAACCGTATCACTGTATTATGAATTGTATACAGAATTATGAAAAATCACGAAAATGACACAACCACTTTATAGATGAGAATGCCAAGTCCCAGAGAGGTGTGTTAGAGTGTACAAAGACCTCTTTAGAGATTCAGTACTCCTTCCTGTTTACTGTAACATACTGTTCTTTCAACAGACGGATGTTCATCTCTCTTACCTACTAGATTTATGTGCTTGGTGTAATGGATTAAATTTTCTTACTGAGTACAGTCCCCAAACCTGGCCTAGTAGCTGACACTTTGTCAAAATAAGTCATGAGCATATGAGTCTGGGTTTGTTTGTTTGTTTGTTTCTTTGTTTGTTTCCATCAACCTGACAGAAGCTGCAGTTTTCTAAGAAGAGGGAATCACAATTGAGAAACAGTTTCCAAGAACATTGGCCATAGGCAAGCCTGTGGGGCTGTCTCTTGGCTGGAAAGTGATATGGGAAGTTATGGTCTGTTGTGAGAACTGTTGTGGCACTCCTGAGCCAGAAATCCTAGAGTATATAAGAGAACAGGTTGAATATGCCACAAAGAGCAAGCCGGTGTCTTAGTCACTACTCTATTTCTGTGAAGAAATACCAAGACCAAGGCAACTCTTTGAAAGGAAAATATTTCATTAGACACTGGCTTACAGTTTCAGAGGTTTAGTCCATTATCATCATAGTGAGATACATGGTGGCATACAGGCAGGCACTGGTACAGTAGCTGAGAGGGGCATCCTGATCCATAAACAGAGAGATACCTGGACTTGGCAAGGGCATGTGAAGCCCACCCCAAGTGACAACTTCCTCTAATAAAGCCACACCTCCTAATCCTTTCAATCCTTTTATATAGTGTCACTTCCTGGTGACTAAGCATTCAAATGTATGAGCCTATGGTAACATGCTTATTCAAATCAGCGCATTCCACTTCCTGTCCCCCATTGTCATAGAATAATGCAAAATAAGCATTCAGTTCAACTTCAAAAGTCCCAAAAGTCTATCATAGTCTCAAAATTATTTTTTCTACTGATTTATTTTTCTATTCCCTTTATATCCCAATGCAGCCACCTTCTTCCTAGTGCCCCCTTCCCCTCATTCCCCTCCTTTTCTCTGAGAAGGGGTAGGAGTCCCTGGGTACCAACCCACCCTAGCATATCAGGTCATGGCAGGGCTAGGCACATCCTGTCCCACTGAGACCAGACAAGGCAGCCCAGCTAGGGAACACGATCCACGGGCAGGCAACAGAGTCAGGGACAGACTCAGTTCCAGTTGTTGTAGGATTTCCATGAAGATCAAGCTACACACTTGTTACATATGTGTGTAGGGGGGTGGCGTCTCTAGGACATTCCAGAGACCTGGGATGGGGGAGGCTCCAGGGTGTCTATGGAGGTGACTCTAGCTGAGACTCCTAGCAGTGGGGGATATAGAGCCTAAAGTGGCCACGTCCTGTAGCCAGGTAGGATTCCAGTGGAGGGATAAGGACACCAACCCACTTTCAATCCAAAATGTGTACTTCCTATAAGAAGTGCAGGGACAAAGACGGAGCAGAGACTGAAGGAATGCTAACCAATGACTGGACAAACTTGAGAGCCATCCCATGGGCAAGAACCAATCCCTGACACTGTTAATGATACTGTTATGCTTGCAGACAGGAGCCTAGCATAAAGGGTCTCTGAGAGGCTCTCCACAGCAACTGAAAACAGATGTAGAGACGCACAGCCAAACAGTAGATATCAAAATGCTCTTCAGATTCCTAACTCTTTTCATGTTTGTTGACCACAGCACACAGCTCTCTCTGAGGCTGTTTCCACACCGTTAGTAGCTCTTCTTGTCAGGTATCCCGCGGCTCTGGCATCTCCTTCATTTTGGGGTCTCCAACAGTATCCAGGTTTCACCATCATGGTTTCACACAATGACCTCTCTGGCTTCTGTGCAGGGACAACCCAATATAAGTCTGGCCTAAATGACTTTCCATAGTCGAGGTGGGATATCCCATAACCCCTTTCTTGTATCCTGGATTCTAAAGCCAGAACCATGTGGCTGAAGTTGCCAGGTTCTGCTGCTTGCTGGGCTGCATTTTGGTCCCCTCATTTAAATACATTTGCATCAGCCTTTAGCTTTTGATGGCTTTCTTCACCAATTAAACTTTTCTTTAATTCCTTTTCTCAAGTTGAACATTTAGCTGGACAGAGTCTTGCCATGAGAACATTCTACTCTTTATTACGTTTAACATCATGCTTTGTTTTTCTCCTTGGGCACTGGACATGACTCCATTATACTTCCTGTTGCTGCCTTTCTCCTCAAACTATGTATTTTGTATTTCTCTTCGGTGAGCTTTCTCCTTTTCATTATAGATCTGCATGAGTGGACACTAATAACACATGACACAGCTAATATTAGACTGTTTTGAAATCTTCTTTGCCAATACCATTAATAAAAAACTCTTTAGTTGAGCCTCAGGCATATTTATTGGATAATGGCAGAAAGCAACGACATTGCTTGCGAAAATGTCACAAGAATGGTCCCTAGACTACTTACTAATATTATTCACTTCTGATACATCTTGATCCAGACCCCCACATTCCACATTGCTCTTGACGGCACCACTCTCTTCCATGCTTCTACTAGAATAGCCAGTTAAGCCCCACTTAAATCATCCAGCTGCTTTTCTAATACAAAGTGTGAAGGTTCGCATTCTGCCAACAAGTAGTGTGCTCAGGCCTCTCATAGAAATACCTTGTTGGGGCTGGCAAGATGGCTTAGTGGTTAAGAGCACTGACTGCTCTTCCGGAGGTCCTGAGTTCAAATCCCAGCAACCACATGGTGTCTTCTGGTGTGTCTGAAGACAGCTACAGTGTAATCATATACATCAAATAAATACTATTTTTAAAAAAAAAGAAATACCTTGTTCTCTGGCACCAACTTCTGTCTTAGTCAATATTTGGTTGATATGAAGAGACACCATAACCAAGACAACTCTTACAAAAGAAATCATTAGAGGCTTGCTTAGACTTTCAGAGGTTGAATCCATTATCAATACAGTGGAAGAACATTTAGGCAGGTTCTGAAACAGTTGGACGAGCCCCCAATGAAAGACCCCCAGATTTTGGGGAGACTCTCGCTCCAGTCACGGTTGGGGGTACCCCAGGAAACACAAGGCGGGTCTTGATGTAATCAGCAAGAGGCAATTTTATTTACGAGATCTCGGGCTGACACGCATCTCACACAGGAGATTGAGTCCAGCCCGAGCCTCTCTAGGCAGGAGCTTATATAGGGAAAACCAGGGGTTTAGGTGTGGATACACATAATTGGCTAATACAAAGGGTGCACAGTTACTATTGCACGGAGTTACATCAACAAAGCATACGTGTAATCTAGCATCTCAGCAATGTGGGCAGGGCAACTCATCTCACTGCAGCAGGGGGATGACCCATCCTCAGGGAGTGAAGGAAGGGGAGGGGGTGGCTCCAGATGGCCAGTGTCCTTGGGAGCTGATAGTCGGGCCAGTGAGCCCTATCTCAAATTCTCTCAGGCATGTCTGGACTTTGTTCATGACTAACTTTTAGAAATTTTAACCCTTCAGTAGCTGAGAGCGACTTCCTGATCCAGAAAGGGACTCAGGGTCTGGCTTGGCCTTTTGAAATCTCAAGGCCCACCTCCAGTGACAGGATCTTGAGAGGTTTTTGGAACTTTGGAACTTTGAAAAGCCATTGGAGGTTCAGAGCTTAGTGAGCTGTTCCATGAGATTTTGGAAGATAAGAATTACTAAGAGCAATGCAGACAATGAAAGCTTGAGAGGTTTTGCTTATTTGACTTTTTTTTTTTTTTTTTTTTTTTGAGACAGGTATCTTAGCTTTTTACTGGGGTGAACAGACTCCATGACCAAGGCAACTCTTATAAGGAAAATCTTTAATTGGGGCTGGCTTACAAGTTTAGAACTTCAGTCCATTATCATCAAGGCAGGCGCATGGCAGCATCCAGGCAGGCACAGGACAGGAAGAGCTGAGAGTTCTACATCTCCATCTGAAGGCTGCTAGCAGAATACTCACTTCCAGGCAGCTAGGATGAGGATCTTAAAGCCCACACCCAGTCACACACCTACTCCAACAAGGCCACACCCACTCCAACAGGGTCACACCTTCTAATACTGCCATTCCCTGGGCTGAGCACAAACAAAGACAGTGTCCTCAACCTTACTCATCCATGACACAATGGGTAGGTGAGTGGGGCAGCACCCTCAAAGAAGCATGGGGTAGTGGGGGATCGGATAGGGGATTTACAGAGGGAAAACTGGGAAGGGGATAACATTTGAAATGTAAATAAATAAAATAATAAAAATTAAAAAATACCCAAACAAGCTGGCAGCAGCCTATGCCCCAGGGACCCTCGAGACATCTCATCAGTTCCAGGTCGGAGACTACAGCTACATACAACGACACGGAACTCAGACACTCGAGCCTCGCTAAAAAGGACTGTACCTGGTGTTGCTGACCACCCTGACAGCCGTCAATTCTCAGCCCTCACCAGCCCCATACTAGGTGTTGGGGCTGAGAGCTGGGACCTAGAGGGAAACTCAGATCTTCAAAAAGCTCCCTAGACTTACACATCAGATAAGTGGATACATCAGAGACGTGACTGGGAGCTTGCTATAATGCTCACTTGAAGAGTGTGCTTTAAAAACAAGAATTTCATGTTTGCCCTGGGTTCCATCGAGAGAAATATAGAGATAGGCTTAATTTCTATTACAAATGATGTAACATTGCATATGTTAGTACTCCTAACACTTCTTGGGACTGTGCCTCAGGGATCACAACCTGTATATGTTTAAAAGTTCTAAAAGACAGTCATGACCTTGGTGTATAGGTCCAGATAGTGTCCAGATTAGAATCCTGATGCTAAAGACTTAATAAGACACAAAAAGATAGAGACACTTAACAAGGTTGGTTTGAGTCTTGGTTCACTCGGTCTCCCTGGATGACTAACCTACTCTCTGCTATAGCTGGGCCATTACTAATAATTTTCTTGGTTTTAGTTTTCGGCCCCTGCGTGACAAACAGGTTAATTGCTTTTGTTAAAAATCGAGTGGGTGCTATACAGTTGATGGTTCTGAGACAACAGTACCAATCAATTAGGACAACTGGTAAAGCCAAATATGAGACTTGATATCAAAATTCTAAGATTAGAATTACTTAGAAGAAGAAGAGCGGAATAAAAAAAATTATACAGATTTAAGGTTTAAAAATATAAAATATAAAGAATAAGCTCCAAAAGCCACAGACTCAGGGCTAAGCCCTGCCGCCGGGAATAACAGGCCATAAAGATAAAAAAAAAAGGAATACAGGAACCAGCCCAGGCTATCGGAACTGATTCATGGACCATCTGACAAGAAGACATTCCCCCAGTTTACTCAGGGTCATACTTTAACCAGATGTCCTCCAGACCCTGATAAGCCCCTGACTTCTAGCACGTACTCTTCTGCTTTGTTCTCACTGCTGTGTTTGAATGAGCCAATTGTGTGTAACCGTGCCAAAACCCCCTAGCTTTCCCTATATAAACCCCTGACTTTTGAGTTTCAGGGTCGACACCTCTGTCTCCTGCGCGAGATATGTGTCGGCCCAGAGATCTCTGTAATAGGTCTCCATAATAAACCTCACCTTTGCTTATTACAAAAAAAAATACCCAAACAGAACACTAATATCATTTGACATATACAAGCAGTAAGGTGTACGATATGGAATACCAGCTTTGGGAGGAGAGCTGGATAAGATATCCTGTATCCCAGGCTGGCATCAAATTCATTGTTGAGGATGTATGACCTTGAATTCCTGAACTTGCCTCTACCTCAGGCATGCTGATATGGTGGGCATGCAGCTCTATACCTGGTTCTGCATCTGTCCCAAGACTTTATGCACTGTGAGCAAGAAATAACAAGTAAGCTACATCCCAAAGCTTATTAACAATTCTTAAAACATAGCATATAAAAATACAGTAAGTGAATAACAGGTATGAAACATACCAAGTCTGATTTTGGAAGGTAGTTCTGTTGTCAGTAGCATCCCACAACATGTAGGATTGAGGCCAGCCTGGAATACAGACATTTTGTCTCCTCTACTCACAAATTTCTCATTGATTACTCCTATTCCCTTTATTGTATCTCTAGTTTTATTTTGTATACAAACAGGTCATACATTTATTTTTTAATATTTAATCACTTTCTGTGTGCATGTGGTGTGTGTGTGTGTGTGTGTGTGGTCTGTGTGTGTATATGTGTTTTGTGTGTTTGTGTGTGTATGTGTGTATGTGTATGTGTGTGTATGTGTGTGTGTGTGTGTGTATGTGTGTGTATGTGTGTGTGTGTGTGTATGTGTGTGTGTGTGTTTGTGTTTGTGTGTGTGGTCTGTGTGTGTATGTGTTTTGTGTGTGTGTGTGTGTGTATATGTGTTTGTGTGTGTGTGTGTGGTCTGTGTGTGTATGTGTTTGTGAGTGTATGTGTGTGTGGTGTGTGTGTGTGTGTGTGTGTGTGTGTGTGGTCTGTGTGATGTGTGGTGTGTGGTCTGTGTGATGTGTGTATGTATGTTATATGTGTGAATCTGTGGTATTTTTGTATGTGTGTGTGTGGTTTTAGGTATATTTATATGTTGTATGTGTGTGTGTATGTGTGTGTGTGTATGTGTGTGTGGTGTGTGTGTGTGTGTGTGGTCTGTGTGTATATATGTGTTTGTGTGTGTGGTCTGTGTGTGTATGTGTTTGTTTGTGTGTATGCGTGTGTGTATGTGTGTGTGTATGTGTGCATGTATGTTTGTTTGTGTGTATGTGTGTGTGTGTGTGTGTGTGTTTGTGTGTGTATGTGTGTGTGTGTGTGTGTGTGTGTGTTTGTGTGTGTGTGTGTATGTGTGTATGTGAGTGTGTGTGTGTGTATATGTATGTGTGTATGTATATATGTATGTGTGTATGTATGTGTGTATGTGTGTATGTATATATGTATGTGTAGGTGTGTATGTGTGTTTTGTGTGTGTATGTGTGTGTGTGGTCTGTGTGTGTATATGTGTTTGTGTGTGTGTGTGGTCTGTGTGTGTGTGTGTGTGTGTGTGTGTGTGTGTGTGTGTGGCCTGTGTGTGTGTGTGTGTGTGTGTGTGTGTGTGTGTGTGTGTGTGTGTGTGTGATACCAGTCCTGGAACTTGAACTCATACCCTCAGACATACCAGCAAGCATCTTCACTGCTGAGCCATTTCTTTGGTCCTTTTGAAAAACATCAACTATTATAAAGTACTTTTGGGGTTGTCAAGAGACATACTATGTTTTAGTGTATCTGCTACCCACTCGTTGCTCCTTTTTTTGAGTACAGGCAGGAGTCTGTGGGCATGCTGTCTGGAAACTACACTCTGCATTTACTGCAGAATGGGTGCAGTGTGTTGGCTATATGTTGGATGCCTAAGTGCCTGTGCTGGCTTAGAGCTTTATGAGGCTGGAAGCTGAGACCAAATAGGGTCTATGCTGCTCCTGTTTCTTTAACTGTATTTTTTTTTATCGATATGTTGGTTTACATCTGTGTGAGTTGCATGTGGGTACCCACAGAAGACAGAAGAGGGCATCAGATCCTCTATGTCTGGAGTTGAAGAAACTGTAAACATTTTCTATGTTTTTTGTGACAGACTTTAACTACTGAGGCATTCGGATTCACAGACTCAGTACCTTCTGGGTTCTCAGCCTCTCCTGTGTGTAAACAACCATCGTTGGCATACCCAGTCTTACTGTGTAAGCTAATCCAACAAAGCCACTTTGAAATACATACATGCTATTGGTTTTATTCCTCTAGAGTCCCCCGCCTAATATAGCGAAGTATAAGATTAACTCTATTTTTTAGGTATTGATTTATGAGGTAAAAACTTTGAATAATAAAACCTATAATCATAAAAATATTCCTTTTATGGCTATAACTTTGGATTCATATATATTTATTTAATAGTTCACAATTATCTATGTTATTTTAAGTTCAAATTGTCTCAGATTTTGACTGTGGGAACCATTTCCAAGTGGTTATTGTGACAGTCTGGATTTTTCTATTGATAGCTGATAGGTGCTCCTTGCACTTTTACTGTCCCAGAACCCAGAGCCATGTTTATTCAGACATCTCTAATTCCTATAGTATGATATTCAGAATTATGCATGTTCCTATTACTGACATCTTAAATGAAATAATCGTAGATATTTGTGCAGTTGAGATCTAATTATACATATTACAGAGGTCACTTTTCCCTTTGGTTGTTTTCTCCCAAAGATACTGTAATGTGACAACTAAAATATTTTTATTCATAATATGTCCCAGTATTTACTTAGACAGTATCTCACCTTGTAGACATAGCTAGTCTGATACTCACTGTGTACGTCAACTGCCCTTAAACTCTCAGAGATCCGATTGCCCCTGCCTCCAAAGTACTGAAATTCAAGGCATAAACCACATTTATAACAATATGTTTCTATCTTAATCCAATTTCTACAGTTTTACATGTGTTCATCAATGTGTATTTAGTTCTTGTTGCTCTCAGTACACGATAAGTATAGATTCACATGCCATCATTTCAGTAACTACCCATTGGCACCACAAATCTACCCAATATTTTTAATGTTATATTATTTTCAAATTTTCATATAAAGCAAATTGGGGCTGAAGAAATGGCTTAGCAGTTAAGAGTGCATACTGCTCTGTCAGAGGACCCTGGTTCAGTGCCCAGCATTCACATCGGGTGGTTCATAACTGCCTCTAACTCCAGTTCCATGGAATGCAACCATGCTGTTCTGGCTTCTGTAGATACTAAACTTATATCCAAATAGCTACATACAGAAAAATGGATACATATAATTAAAAATAAAAAATGCTTTTGGGCTGGGGAGATAGCTTAGTGGTTAAGAACACTAGCTGTTTTTCTGGAGGACCTGGGTTTAATTCCCAGCACTCACATGATGGGTTCAAAATCCTCTGTAAATTCAGTTCCAAAGGATCCAATATCTGCTTCTGATCTCTGGGGCACTGAAATTATCTGGTCCACAGGAATACATGCAGGCAAAGTAACCACAAATATAACATAAAAAAATCATAATTTAAATTAAGTTTCTAAAACTAGAAATAGATATCTTTCTTCAGGGTCTAGCCAGAGGAATACATCTGACCCTACCCTCCATGAACTTTCTCCAACACCCAGATTCCCCCCTCATACCCAGCCCAAACTCCAGGCTGGGACAAAGACACACACATAGTCTACACACCATCCCAAGTTCCTTGTGTCCACCTGATTCATTCCATCTAAGACATATCTAATTTCCAGACACAACCCAAGCTATACATCCTCTCTTCTGCCCCAACCTGTTCTGTCCATATCAGACTCAGAACTAACAAAAGAAGTTCACATACCTAGATCTCATTGCAAAAATACAAACATTATCAGAGCAGGAGAGATGGCTCTGAGGTTAAGAATACTTTGAGAGGATACAGATTCAATTCCCAGTAGTATATGGCAGCTCACAACTGTGTCTAATCCTATACCTTCACACAGACATACATGCAATACACATGAAATAAAAATTTAAAAACAATACAACTTAAAAAAAAAGAGAGACACTATCAAAGAGCAAGACAGTAACTCCCCGCTCCTCACCCCCACTCCCACAAATCCCTAACAATCCCATAAAAATGTTTGCCAATGAGAATTACCAAGATAGACCGCAGGACACAGAATTTAAAAGAACATTGATAAATTCAAAGAATTTAAAATTTAAAGAAGACACAAAGGAGCAGCTTCATTAACTTAAGGAGAGCAAATGCCTGAGTGATGTCCAAGAAAACAAAAATATAAGGCTGCTGGAAATGAAGACAATCCAGCCTTTGAAAAAAAGAATTAAATAAAGAGATAGAAACATTGAAGAGAACTGAAGTTGTAATGAAACACTCAAAAACCCAGCTAGAAAAATCAAGGAATTGCCTTACATATAGAATGAATCAAGTAGAAAATACAATACAGGGACTCAAAAATGAGTACAGACTCTAGGCAAGATAACAAAGAATAGTTATTTTTTTTACAAAGGAGCATAGGAAAGGAACACACAAAGAATGTGGGATACCATAAATAGACTAAACTTTCGAATCAGAAGAATAGATGAAGTAGGGGTTGGGGATTTAGCTCAGTGGTAGAGCACTAGCAAGCACAAGGCCCTGGGTTTGGTTCCCAGCTCCAAAAAAAAAAAAAAAGAATAGATGAAGTAGAAGAATCCAAGGCATAAATCATAGAAGAAAAATTTCCCCAAACTAAGGAAAAATGTACTCATACAAATATAAGAATCACATTGGAATATCAAGTAGATGAGACGAGAAAAGAATATCCCTATGACATATCATAATTAAAGTACTAAGTATACATAACAACAAGGTGCAAGAAAAGAAAGAAGGCACATATAAAGAAAAATACATCAAACTAATATTTAACTTCTCGATAGAACTTTGAAAGTCAGAAGATCTGGCTGCAGTATACATTCTAAGTCCTAAAAGGCTATGACTGGACCGTCAACCTAGACTAATATAGCCACCAAAAGAGAAACCATAGACAACACTATACCAAATGGAAAAATACTTTAAGAAATGTTCATTATCCCAAGTCCTTTTCAATATTGTGCTCAGAATATTTGCTGAAGCAATAAGAGAAGGAAATTAAACCTGGAAAATTCAAGAAATAATAAATTTACTTTTCTGTAATGATATATAATCAATTTTCACAAATCAATAACTTTTCTGCGTATGAAAAACATACCGAGAAAGAGATCATGTACATACTCTCATTCACAGTTCCCTTAAAGAAATAAACCTAACCAAAGGTGTGAAATCCCTCCACAACGAAAACTTTAACTTCTAATGAAAGAGATAAAGACACTAGAAGATGGAAAAACTTGCTCATGGATCAATAGAATTAATATTAAAAATGAGCATTCAACAAAATTCCATTTATACATTCAATGTAATCTCAATTAAAAGCCCCATCTCATTCATCACAGAAATAGAAAGCAGCAACAAAATATAAGGAACCCCGTTATTCTAAAATTCAAATGGGACCACTAAAGACCCTGGATAACCAAAATAATCCAGAACCAAAGGAAGAATTAAAAAAAATACCACCATTCTAGATCTTAAGATATATTACAGATTATATTTAAAAAAAAAAAAAAACAGTATGGCACAGAGAAAAGTAGAACAGAGGAACCAAATCAAGGACTCAAACATAAGTACACATAACTTTAGCCACTTAGTATTTGTCAAAGATGCCAAAACATGCACTGGAAAAAAGACAGCATCTTTAACAAATGGTTCTGGGAAAACTGAATGTTCAATTACCCTCAGAATGTATTCTGTCTTAGGGTTTCTGTTGCGGTAAATAGACACCATGACCATGGCAAGTCTTATAAAACAAAGCATTTAATTGGGACTTGCTTACAGTTCAGAGGTTTAGTCCATTATCTCAGGGGTCGGGTGGGGCAGGATAGCACACAGACAGACACAGACATGGTGCTGGAGAGGTAGCTGATAGTTCTACACCTGGCCCTCCAGGCAGCAGGAAGAGAGAGTAACACTGGGCCTGGCTTGAGCATTTGAAACCTCACATCCCACCTTCAGTGACATACTTCATTCCAACAAAGTTACACCTCCTAATCCCTGTCAAGTAATGTCACTTCCTGGTGACCAAGCATTCAAATTTCTGAGCCTGTGGGGGACATTCTTATTCAAATGACCACCTATCACTTGCACAAAAAAATAACTCCAACTAGAACAAAGACTTAAATGTGAAACCTAAAACATTGGACCTGCTGGAAGAAAGCATAGGCAGTACCCTACATGATATACATGTAAGAAATGACTTTCTGAATAAGATATCATTTAACCCCAAATTAAAGCCAACAACGGGCAAGTTAGACTTCATAAAACTAAAAGCTTCTGCAAAATTAAAGAAACAATCAAGTGGGGTGAAGAAGCCCACAGAAGGGGTGACGTTTTGCCATCTGTATATCTGACAGAGGATTGATATCCAGAATACATAAAAAACTCAAAAACCAAAAAGTTGGGATATGAACAGAGAGTTCTCAAAAGAAAAAAAATGAAGATGGCTAAAAAATAAAATCTCAATAAATGTTCACCATCCCTAGCAATTAGGGAGATGCAAATCCAAACAATTTTGGTATTTCTTGCCCCAATCAAAATTGCAAAAATCAACAAAACAACCAACAACAAATGGGGGAAAGGGAACCCCTATTTTCTGTTAGTGTGATTGCAAACTTGTCCATGTACTTTGGAAAACAGTGTGATCAAAATAGATAGATAGATAGATAGATAGATAGATAGATAGATAGATACTAAAAATAAATCTACCACATGACTCAGCTTCATAAGCCATATGCTCAAAGAATCCCACTCTACAGATACTTGTTCCTTTTTGCTCCATTCACAATAATTAGGAAATGGAAACAACATAAATGCCCTTCACCTGCTTATTGAAACTGTGGTACATATATACTATAGAATACTATTCATCTGTAAAGTGAAATGAAATCATCAACTTTGCAGACAGATATTTGGAAGTAAATAATAATCCTATTGAGGGAGGTAACCCAGACTCAGAAAGACAAACATTACATGTTCTCCTTTATCTGCGGTTCCCAGCTGCAAATCTTCAGTCGTAAGTGTATAACTCAGTGTAATTACAGAAACAGAAAAGTTAAAATGAATTGTTTGTGGGAGGGAATAGAGAGGGGACTAGGAGGATACATGTGATCTGAAAGTAAAAATGGGTAAAAAAAAAAAAAAGTGGAAACCTCGAAGAAGTGGATAAATACAGGAGAAGGAGGGAAGGGGCAAAATAAGAGTAGAGGTATCTGAAAAACAAAAACAAAACAAAACAAAACAAAACCATTCAAGTGGATAGCCCAGGAGCTGTCATCCCTAGAAAAAGAATCACAGACAACTAAAAGTGCTAAGAGTAGGAGAAAGTTTCCTCATGGAAGAATCCCAAAATGTTTATGCTGTACCAGTCATCCCTGAAAACACACACACACACACACACACACACACACACACACACACACACACACACACACACACACACACGCACGCACGCACACGCGCACACACACGCACACCACAGTTAAAGAAAATGAGACCATCTGTTTGAAAGAGCAAGGTGAGGTACATAGGAAGATTTAGAGAGAGGAAAGTGAAGAAAATGATGTAATCATCTTATAATCTCAAAAAGTTTTAAATTATTTTTACAAAAGGTTAACTTTTGAGAAATGTACTTCCTAAAGTCTGCTCTGATTCTGAAGATATCTCAAAATATGCACTTACAAAAGCTGTGTCCAACCTGACATCAGCAGTGTGAAAAAATAACAAAACCAAAACAAAATCATAAGGCCTCTGTGTGTTATCTAAAATAAAAATGCTGGGGTTGGAGAATGGTTCTGCAATTAAAAGGACGCGCTCATTTTAAAGGGCTAGGTTTTGCTTCGCAAAAGCCACATAAAGCAATTAACAACCACTTAGATGGCTTATCTCCAGCGACACGGAATCTTCTGCCCTCTAGTGGCCTCCATGGGAACAACATGCACATGGTACATAAGCAGGCAGACACACATACACCTAAATACAAACTTATAAAAATAAATCTAAAATTTTGTCATATAAAGTAAATTGTGGTTAACTTTTAGAACAACAGTTTTTATTCAGCATAGTCTCCATCCAAGTTGTTGCTTGGTTAAAAAATCTGTTTTCATTTTTAATTAGCATCCTATGGTGTGTATAAACTAGTTTATTTAAACATCTACCTTTGAAGGTCATGTTGGTTAATTTCTAATTTCTAAGTATAAGAAATAAATGTAATTCAAATATTTGTGTGCAAATTTTTATGTTAATACACGTTTTCAAGGTAAACACAAGAAAAACAGTACAATTGCTAATATGTAGTTATTTAATGCTTAGTTTTGTAAGAAACAGAGTGAACTATTTTCTAAATGGCTGTATGACTTTACATTCTTCCAAATAATGCATTAATATTCTACTTTCTCTGCATACTGCATTGCATTTGATATTATTGCAAATTTTTTACGCTGGCAGTTCTGTTAAATGTATACTGATAATCTCATTGCGGTTTTAATTTGTGTCTCCTTCATAATAAATTCCAGGAACTTTTCCTGTGTTTATATGCAATTTAAAGACATAATCCTTATGTCTTTTCCTATATTCTAGAGGAACCTTTGTTGACTTTTGTTTTATATTTTTATTGTTAAATTTTGAGAGTCATTTATACATTATATTTGATATTAGATATTTGATTTGTAAACATTTCTTTTAGTTTTTATTAGTTATTGATCTCAAAGTTTTAAAGTGGCTCTTTTTAGTTAATTTCTAGAAAATTATTTAGTTTTGTTCTCTCTCTGTGTGTGTCTCCTTTCCCTCTCCCTTCCTCTCTCTCCCTTCCTCCTTCTTTCCTTCCCCATGTCTCAATTGTATGTTCTGTTGCTTGCAAACACCATTCTATTGAAAGAGCTATTTCTCCATTAAATTGTTTCTGAACCATTGTCAAAACTCAGTTGAAAATATAAGAGTAGATATAGTTCTGAGTCCTCTACTGTGTCCTACTGACCTATGTGTCTATACTCCTAAGTATAGTACCTAAATTCTAAGTCTCATTGTATCAACCAGAATTATTCTTCACATTTTATTTAGTTTTAGATTTTAGTTATTTTATTCTATCTGTATGATTGTTTTCCCTGCACGTATGTCTTTATAGTATATGTGTGCCAGGTAAATGTGGGGACCAGGAAAGGCCATTGGAGCCACTGGAACTTGAGTTACAGAAGATAGTACAATGGGTTGTGGGTTCTGAGAACAGAGCCCAGGTCCTCTGTAGGAGAAACAAGTGCTTTTTTTTTTTTTTTTTTTGACTTTTTTCATCTTTATTAAATTGGATATTTCTTATTTACATTTCAAATATTATAACCTTTCCCAGTTTCCAGGCCAACATCCCCCTAAGCCCTCCCCTTCCCATTCTATATGGGTGTTCCCCTCCCCATCCTATCCCCATTACTGCCCTCCCCCCAAAAATCCCGTTCACTGAGGGTTCAGTCTTGGCAGGACCCAGGGCTTCCCCTTCCACTGGTGCCCTTACTAGGATATTCATTGCTACCTATGAGGTCAGAGTCCAGGGTCAGTCCATGTATAGTCTTTAGGTAGTGGCTTAGTCCCTGGAAGCTCTGGTTGCTTGGCATTGTTGTACATATATGGGGTCTCAGCCCTTCAAGCTCTTCCAGTTCTTTCTCTGATTCCTTCAAGGGAGTCCGTTCTCAGTTCAGTGGTTTGCTGCTGGCATTCGCCTCTGTATTTGCTGTATTCTGGCTGTGTCTCAGGAGAGATCTACATCCAGCTCCTGTTGGCCTGCACCTCTTTGCTTCATCCATCTTATCTAGTTTGGTGGCTATATATGTATGGACCACATGTGGGGCAGGCTCTGAATGGGTGTTTCCTTCGGCCTCTGTTCTAAACTTTGCCTCCCTATTCCCTGCCAAGGGTATTCTTGTTCCCCTTTTAAAGAAGGAGTGAAGCATTCACATTTTGATCATCCGTCTTGAGTTTCATGTGGAACAAGTGCTTTTAATCACTTTAATCACTTTAATCACTTTAATCACTTTAATCACTGGTCCATCTCTCCAGGCACCTCTTTACACTCTATTTGTTTTAAAGTTTGTTTGAACTAGTCTGCCACCTGTACTTTTTCATATAATTTTTCAGAATAAGCTTATCTTTTAGGAAATGTATTAAACTTAAGGTCAAATTGTGGAGAATTGTCTTTATTATATGGGGTCTTCCAATTTGTAAACATGAATGCTTATGTTTATTTAATGCGGTTTATTTAGTGCTTCATTGGTATATTGCAAATACTAAATATGGTTTGTTAAGTACAGTACATGCCTTAGTATCTGAATCCTCTGAAACTGCTATACCAAAAATGTCACAGACTGGGTAGCTCTGACAAGATTAACTATCTTATTTTCTCATAATCCTGGAAGCTAAAATTTATCGATCAGTGAACCACCATGGTTAAGTTCTGATGAGGACGTTCTACTTGTGATCACATGACCTTCTCCTTGATGCAGTGACTTTATCTTACTTTCTCTCTGCTTTTCCTATGGCTGTGTTTTACTTTTATAGAAGAGATAAAAAGGGAAACTGGGGAGATGATTCTGTGTGTAAAGTATTTTTTAAGGAAACACGACTTGAGTTCAGAACACCCATACACACATAACAAGCCAGGCCTGCGCCATACATTTCAGGGACCTTGGACCAGCCCGTGTATGCTCTTTGGTTGGTAGCTCAGTCTCTGGGAGCTCCTAATCCTGTACAGATTTGATGCACCAGAGTAGGAGGATACCTGGGGCACCCTCTCAGAGGTGAATGGGAGGAGGAATGGGGGAAGGAATTGGGGGGGGTGGAGAGTACAACATTTGGGATGTAAATAAGTTAATTAAGTAAAAAAAGTTGGGCCTGCATCTGAAACCCTGGTATTGGAAGAAAGAGACAGGAAGAGGCTGGAGACTGGCTTGGTAAGCCCCAGATTCAGGGAGAGATCCTGTCTCAAAACATAAAGTGGAGCATGATAGAAGAAAACACTCAACTCATGCATGGGCACACATACACATATACAACACACACACACACACACGCACACGCGCAACGCACACGTGCACACACACACACAAGAACACATGTAGAACAGAAACTCACACAGAGGGGTAGGGGAGAGAATGAATCAAAAGGCAGGAGATAAACACATGTTAATGTCACTGTGGGGAAGGTGTGAAAAGTACTATCTCTTGTTGGGTGACAAATTCCTCCTCTGACTGGCACCAGAACTTTAGTTCTTCCCTTCCTTCCTTCCCCACTTTAGTGGGGTTCTTTGGTAAACCTTCATTCTTTTAAGTCCTTTGTTTCAGTGGCCTTAGAGAAGAATGGAGGAGCATGTGTGCCTCTCTTCAGAATATTTTCTCTTGCTAGGGTTGTAGCATAGGATCATGGTTACACTGTAAGACCAGGAACGTAATGCTCTAGTTTTGTATTCTTCCAAGGGAGGAGTTAGGGGAAGGACTGAAGGAGCTGAAGGGGTTTGCAACCCCATAGGAAGTTCAAGAAAATCAACCAATCATACATCCCAGAGCTCCCAAGGACTAAACCACCAACCAAAGAGTACACGTGGACGGACCCATGGCTCCAGCTGCATATGCAGTAGAGGATGGCCTTGTTGGGCACCAATGAGAGGGGAAGCCCTTGGTATTGCCAAGGCTGGACCCCCCAGTGTAGGGGGATGTTAGGGTGGTGAGATGTGAAGGAGTGGGTAGGTGCAGGAGCACCCTCATAGAAGCAGGGGGAGGGGGGATAGGATAGGGGGATTACAATAAAAAGACTCTTTTCAGAAACAGGCCAATCTTCGTGGTTTTCTATTAATTTTGTAATTTTACATACAAATTCTGTGAAAATGTCACTTTTGGTATTCCTATAAATGATATTATCTTCCTGATTTCATTTCTAGATAGTCTCTTGTTAGTGCATAGAAACACATAGTGTGTGTGTGTGTGTGTGTGTGTGTGTGTGTGTGTGTGTGTATGTACACGTGCATGTGTGAATGTTAGACAAGGACTCATTGTATAGCACTATACAGCCTGAAACTTGTTTTGTAGACCAGGCTGGCCTTGAGGTCACAGAGTACTATCTGCCTCTGCCTCCCAAGTTCTGGGGTTTAAAGTATACACCACTATGACTGGCCTGAACCACATAGATTTTATATGTTGATTTTGTATTGTGCAATATCACTGAATTTGTTCATCACTAACAGTTTTATTATGTTGTCAGGGCAGTTTTCTATACATTACCATATAATCTTCAAATATGGAAGTTTTTACATTTTTTCTATTTTATTGATATTTTATGTATTTCCACTTCAAATATTCCCTTTCCCTTCTCTTCCATACCACCTCCCCCTTCCCCCTTCTTTTATGAGGGTGTTCCCCCACCCAATCACCCATTCCTTCCAGTCTCCTGGCCCTCACATTCCCCTACACTGGAGCATCGAGCCTTCACAGGACCAAGGACTTCTCCCTTTGGTGCCCAACAAGGCCATCCTCTGCTACATATGCAGCTGGAGCCATGGGTCTGTCCATGTGTACTTTTGGGATGGTGGTTTAGTCCCTGGGAGTTTTTACATTTTTAATTTTTTTATCTTATACATATGAATGTTTTGCTGACATGTACATAAGTGTACCACATGCATGTGTCAGACCCCTTGGAACTGGAGCTATGGATGGTTGTGATTCAACATGTGGGGAATCAGATCAGATCCTCTACAAGAGCAACAGGTGCTCTTAACCACTAAGTCATCTCTCCAGCCCTCTGTTTTATTCCTTACATTTTGATTTTATATGCTTTAGTCTCTTTTGTGGACAGTTGCTCTAAACAAGTCTTCAAACATTGTGTTGAGTAGAACTGGATGAGCATCTTTGTCTTGCTCCTCACCTAAGAGGAAAAGCTCTCAGTATTGCACTCCTTAGTGTGCTAGTTGCAGGCTTTTTGTGCATGGCCTTTATTGTGTTGCAGTCATTTGTTTTTGTAGCATTCCGATGATGTGTATTTTGGTTTACTTGTTCATGCCCCTCAAGGTTTCTTCACACCATTCTGTTTTTCTTTTACCTCTGAGCTTTTACTGGTACCACTGCAAGGAAGATGCTTCCTTTTACTTTCCAGTATCATTAAGTAGGTTTTGTAGAACCTAGAGCAATGATACAAAAGCTTTTGATTTGCTCTGTTTTCCAGACACCCGGTACCAGTGAGCTTAGCACTCTCTCTCTACCTATGTTGGTGGGGCTACGTTACCTTACATCTCTAAATGCAGGACCAGTAGACACAAGTCTCGGTGGAGAGTCAGGAGGCCTAGGCCTAGCTAAACCTTCTGCCACTGGGTTGACAGAAGTAGGAGACACCTAACAAGAGTTGTTCTAAGTCGTTGAAGCTATAACCAGGATCCACTGAATTGAAGTGTCTGTCTTCCATTGGATGGATGATCAAAAGACCCTGGACAGCCTTGGGATGCCTTTTACAATTAAACAAAGGGTCATAAGCAACTGGGCCAGTTGGAACTTCCAGTGTGGGGGACTGGCTTGTCTGTAGTTCCTTTGAAGGGTGCAGGAAGTGTATTAATGTACCTGAGTTTTTCTGTTATAGCTGTGGGTAGGTCATTCCCTATCACTGGCTGTTGGACTGTATGACTAAAGAATATCTATTTGCTTCCTGTTCCTCTACACTGCTTATACAGTGACTCAGGCAAACCACATGGTTGCAGATACTGGATATGCATCTCCCTGCTTGGGTTTTCATTTCTTAGACCTTTTGACCTTTTGTTTATAGATCTCTCTCTCTCTCTCTCTCTCTCTCTCTCTCTCTCTCTCTCTCTCTCTCTCTGTGTGTGTGTGTGTGTGTGTGTATCTGTCTCTCTGTTTCTTTCCTTCTATCTCCCTCTCCCTCTCTCCCTTCCCCCCTCTCCCCCTCCCTCTCTCCCTACTCCCCACCCCCTGTCTGTTTTTCCCCTGTTGATAGCTTTCTGAATGCACACATCTGAGGCACCCAGCCAATGATGCATAAATGATAGAAATTTCCAGTAACTATAATCATTTTCACCTAGGGCTCTTATCTAATCTATGCTCTCTTTTTATTTTAACATCTCTTAAATTATTTCCAGGATAATTAGTGGGAAAAGCAAGTAAAGTAGGTTTTTGCTATTGTTCTGGAACTAGACTAAAACAACTAATTTTTGACATGCTACAACCTAAATACATTTGTTTCTCTCTCTCTTGATTATGTTTCTGGATCCTGGACAAAAATGTTATGAAAAACTACTTTTTAGACAAAGTTACTTTTAATGAAGAGAATAATTTGCTTCTGAGATGCAAATAAAAACCAATGGAAAGTCATGCACCTAATATCTAAATACATTTTCTTTTTCTGATACTATGGACAGAACTCAGGATTTCCTATATGCTAGGCAAGCACTCTAGAACTAATCCCCAGTGTAAAAACACTCTAACTTTTGTTGTCTAAAGTCTGTTCTACTCTGTCAAAACTGAAAACTAAGATTCTACTAATTCTTAACTATTAGATTAGAGCTAATATATTTTCATGAAAACACTTGTAGTTCCAGGACAAGAAACAGATCATATAAAGTTATGTTTATTTCCATTGCAAAAAGAACACCTAGAACTGGAAAGATGGCTCACTGACTAAGAACATTTTCTGTTCTAGCAGAGGAACCAAGTTCAGTTCCCAGCACACAGTAGGGCAACTTATCATAACCATATATCTCTCCAACTCCAAGGGATCTGATGCCCTGTTCTGGTGACTATTTACCCAGCCACATGCATGCATGTGTGCATGAAAGTATGTAAATCTTTAACATTTTATGTAACAAACAGCTAAAACCCACATCACTTTCTTGTTTTCTTTTCCTTTTTTTTTTTTTCCTCCTTGTGTTGAACTCACAGATCATTGTTTTAAAATTGTTTTCTCGTAAAAATTACCCAGTCTTTGGAAGAACTGTTGATTTCAGTAATAGAGTGCTGAAAATATTATTGGAATATATTAATGGAGCTGTCTGAAGTGGAAATTTCTGGTTTCTTTGGAAATTCAGTTATGCCATATGTTTTGCTGGGGCAGAGAGATGAAAGAATGTTTTGTTGGGGCAGACACAGGTGAGAGGGTGTTTTGCTGAAGCAGACACACATAAGGGGATGCATGATGTTTTGAAATAATATAAATATGGCCCCACAGACGTGGGGCAAGTCCTGTGCTTTGATTTGGTTTCCATCACTTTGCTATCCTCTGCTGACGATGCTCTGGCACTGGCTGGCCTTGCACTGCATTGCTAATCTTTGCTAGTTGCAACTTCTAGAGAATAACTCACCAAAGAACTTCTCATGCTAGTCCAGCGGCTTGTTGCTGCTTCCATAGACTTTGTGCCTATTGAGCAGAGCCTCGTGATTTATTCTTGTCAAGCTGCCACTGATGATACATATGGTGTCTGCCAGGAGGACTGGACTAAAACTGCCTGATTCGTATTTGGTGGTTTGCTAGTAGACTGAACTGCTAATATCCCAACTACAAAGATTGGAATTGCCCCAATGAAATATTTCTAAACAGGTTCACAACCCATTTTCTATTAACCTTTCTTTCCCATTACTTCTGCTGCGTGGTGGACTTAAGGGAGATTAAAGCATTTAAGAACCCTTATTAAGGTAGGTTTTGAAAAATCTAAACCTACAGCTTTCAAAAAGACAGAGGAACTGGCTTAAATGGAGCACGTACTGCCTAAATTTAAGCAATTTGAGCATCAGGACAAATAATGATATTAATAAGTTATAATGAATGAATAAAATAAGAATCAAGACTCTGTGTTCTGAGTAACTAAGAAAAGAGTGTCTTTTTACATTAAAATGCTATTTAATGAAAATAAATGTTATAATTAGAAAAGCACATTTTTGTGATTATTTGGCAATCGTCTAAGAGAGAGTAACGCAGAAATTAGTTAATAGGATTCTGTTATCACTTGTACATTTATACATTCTCAAAATATGTACCCACATGGAATATTTAATAATTGCAAAACAAAAATAGTATGTTCTGGTGGAATAACTTGAGTGTCATCCTTTCAACCAAGTGATTAGGTTGTAAAATCAATATGAGGACAAAGCAGATCATTTGTCTGGCTTAATAATGTAATAAGAGAGGCAACGTAATATCACCATTAGTGCATTTTGTATGTGTGTGTGTCACACACATGCGCACACACATGCATATGTGTGATAGTGCACATAGTATGCATGCATGTGACCTAAGGCCAACCATAAGTATGGTTCTTCCAGGATTGCTGAAAAGCGTACACCACCACACCCAGCTTTTCTTTTCCTAAAAGCAGAAAATTTTTGTATTTATTCTTCAAGAATTTAATAGGTATATACAATATGTCTTCATAAAATCCATTGTGGGAAAACTGCTAATTAAGGTTGAAGTCCACCATGACCAGATAGCCTCTGAGGCTTTGCACATTATAGGAGATCTTTTGGCTTATCGCCTCAAAACACGGCTTTACCACAGTATTGCTTGGCAATGGATACAGTGACCAGTGGGTTAACATTTATCTTCCATACTCAAGAGGACCTTACAGGTGGTGACCCTGCATTGATGCATGGGATATGGACTGAGGCTTTCTGCATTTAAGCCATTATCACTCTGCTCTGCCTTTCAGGTTTACTTTCTACATTAAATTCCCTGGCCAGTTTTCAGAATCTAATTCCCCTTCTGGTAGGTAGTTTTTACAGCAATTTGACAGATACTAGAGTCATTTTGTAAGAGGGGACTTCAACTGAAAAAAAATGACCATGTTAGATTAGCCTGTGGGCAAGCCTGTGCTACTTTTTTTTTATTGATGTGGGAGGCAGCCAATTGTGGTGGTGCTACTCCTGGGTAGGGTGGTTCTGGATGCTAGAAGAAAGCAGGCTGAACAAGCCATGGGAGTAAGCCAGTAAACAGCACTCCTTCTTGGCCTCTGCCTCAGCTCCTGCCTGCCTCCAGGTTCCTGCCCGATTTGAGTTCCTCCCCTGAATTCTCTCTGTGATGAAGTGTGGCCTGACAGTTGTCAGCAAAAAGAAACTCTTTCTCTCTCATTACTTTTGGTCATGTTATTACAATAGGAACCCTAACTAAAAACACCACTATTATATTGTTCTGCTAAAGGTAACAAGTTCTTTTTATCATTCACAAAAACTGTGTCCTGCCAATTTTAGGCTGCTTTCCAAAACCTGCTACTAAAGATGTACTTCTCCAGAAAACCTTCTTTTCTTCTGTTGACTGAGAGGTAACTGCCTAGCAAAATCTTCCTAACTCCCTGCTCTAATCAGATAACGTGACTTATGCTGTTTTTCACTGCATTCTTACTGCTACTCCCACTCTGGTGCACATGGGAGCTTATAACCATTACCCAACTCTCCTCTGAAAGCATCTCTGCTGATTGCCCCCTCCATTCTTTCTGCATAAAACTCTTATTTTCCCCAGCCTGGTCTAGCACTGTGACAGCCAGTCCCCTCTCTATAGGCTCCACATCAGAACCTGCCTCCAAGGATCTCTCAGCAAGAAACCCATCAGCATCCATTTGCAGATTCTCTTCACATACTAGGTTGCCATGGTGATGTGAGTTCTCAAGGATTCCATCATTGCTGACTCCCTAAATTGCATTTAAAAAATTAATCTGTGTTCAATCTGCAGACTTCTAAACTACATCTCTTGACTACAGGGATGCCTTCAGCCATACCCCTTTCTCTTTCTGATCTTATCCTTGACATGCCCGTGACTGTGTTATTTGAATGCGTCGTTATTTGTTAAATGTTACATGTATATAAATTGTCTCATAGGTCTGTGAAAAGATCTGTGGCTGCTGTTAAGCTTATGGGGTGCTATATACCAGATTTTAAGATGTTTGCATGAATATGGATATATATGAATGGATGTATTATGGATCCCTGTGTGTGTGTGTGCATGTGTGCGTGTGTGCGTGTGTGCGTGTGTGTGTGTGTGTGTGTGTGTGTGTGTGTGCACTCATGTGGCTAAACATTATGAGATGATTTAATCTTTAAAAACTGCACATACAATTCTCTTTTCCTCCAGATGAGAAGGTCATTCTTACCCAACAAACAAAAAAAACAACAAATCAAAAAAAAAAAAAAGATAAGAACAACAAAAAAAAAAAAACCTAGTTCTGAGAACAACCACACACACACACACCTTTCTACCTATTTAATAATAATAAAAAAAGTCAGAGCACATCTTTAGTCCCAGCACACATGAGTGAGACATAGGTGGATCTCTGTGATTTTGTGGCCAGCCAGCCAGGGCTACAGAGTAAGACTTTGTCTCAAAACACAAACAAACAAACAAACAAACAAACAAACAAAAGTCAAAATTTGTAGCCAGGTCCATGCAATCTAGTAAAACTCCTCCATTTTTATTGAACTGTGCTCTCCCTTTCAGGAAAGATATTGCTGATCACCTAACATCATTTAACTGAGTACTCACGGCCTAGCAATTGCCATACAGGCTCAAAATGTAGAACTTCTTTCCCTGCCCTCTCCTTTTTAACCTCTTATTAGACTTGCAAGTGGACAATGGGTTCTAATTGTTACAAAGACCCACTCTGAAGGTTTCTTCCAACTTATCTGATCACTCATCTCTCCTCACATACTCAGCGTGTTCTATCTGGGCTACACCCTTTGGGGTGCTCACCACATGAGCATCTCCCTGCTACAGCCTTCTGTGCCTCCCATCACATGGGCATCTCCCTACTATGCCCTTTTGGGCTACCCACCACATAGGCAATTCTACTTACTAAGACACTTGTACCTCTCCAGCTGTTTTCTCCTTTACCTGCTCTAACCACTTGTATCTCCCCCTTTACTGCTTAAGTGTCACTATGGAGCTCCCTGCTTTGTCTACTATGAAAGCCATACCTGTGTGGCAAGAAGCTTCCTTTAACCCTATGAAGTGGAAAGCTACAGTGCTTCCTTCTGATTTGGGACATTTCTCTCAGAGAAGTTTCCCAGTCAGAGGACACCCTCAATTGAAATTCATGTTACCATGACACTTACTCAGTCTCTTCTCTCATGGCGCTTCTCAGCTCCTTCTGGGAACTTCTTCACCTACCGCTAGGAGCTGCCTACACACTCCAGGATCTTTTATGAAATATAATGCAGGGATGGGGTACCTGGTGGATCCATGCCAAGGTATGCCATGGCATAATTACGCCATGCAATAGATCTGGGACTGGAGAGGAGGATCTGGGAAAGGTTAGAGGCAGTCATGTGGCATATAAGATCAGAACTATGAGGGCAGAAAAGTGGGGGCACAGAGAGGGGAAGAGATTAGTGAGAACTCATGGGAAGTGAGGGGGGCGTGGAGGGAGAATACAAAGGAACATGGAAACAGAGAGGGAGAGGGAGCTGGACTGGCAGGCAGTTTGCACCTGGTGCACCTGACAGAGGTGGCAGGAGATGACATAAGTCATTGCTAGGTGCCTAATGTCAGGTCACCAGAATAACCTGTATGCTAACACTTGCCCTCTTACCCCCAGAACTACTGCTACCTGTACTCTCCTAGTGCCCTTTTGGGCCCATACATTGCACATTTCCTTGCCTCCTCAGAGCTGCCTACCAAGTCCTGCAGCTTTTTCTGCCCCATGGCTTCTATATTTGAACCCTTCTTCGGCTAGAGTTCCTGCCTGTTCCTCCTTATACCTTATGGCTGCACTGTTCTCTGTCTCTTAGCTGTTCATTTCCCCTCCTTTCCTTGTTTTCTCCTTGGATTAAAATCCTTTCTTTTTTTCTTTTTAAAGATTTATTTATTTTATGTATGTGAGTACACTGTAGCTGTCTTCAGACACACCAGAAGGGGGCATCAGATCTCATTACAGATGGTTGTGAGCCACCATGTGGTTGCTGGGATTTGAACTCAGGATCTCTGGAAGAGCAGTCAGTGCTCTTAACCACTGAGCCATCTCTCCAGACCAAAATTCCTGTCTTGAATGCACAGATTTTTCTTAAAGCCTTAATGTCTTACTGAAAACAGCTTGGCCTGAGTATAACTCAATGGCCAAAGGTGGCACAAATTCAACAACTTCTGCCAACACACAAGCAAATGATCCCAAAGTCTCTTCTCTCTAAAGTTGTACAAGTTTCCAGTCTTAAATCTCTTATCTCTATTTCTCTGTGCATTACTTTCAATAAATTTTCTAAGACTATTGAATAAGCAGTCTTTATCACAGGGATAATAAGGAATCTGTAAAATCTGTAATAAAGTTTGGCTTTAAACTTCTAACAAAAGTCTTATAATTAAAATCTAAACATAGAAAATTTAATTTGCTACAGCATCTTATATATATGATTCAACTCTTATATAGAATATATATGACAATAAACTTCGAAAGTTGTAAATGTCTATTTAGATTAACAAAAGCTGATTTAAGATATGTGTAACTACTTATGTCTTTGCTAATTGTCTAACACCAACCTGCTAGAAAATTTAGATAAGTAACAAAGTATGTTTCATAAATAAGTTATATTTGCTAAATAAGATTTGTTAGATAAATGACATATTTTATAATCAAGATTTAAAAATTCCTAAGATTTACTTAGGTTCACAGTAATATTTGTTTAGCTTCTATATCTTTGCTTACTTTAAGCTTTAGTTGTTTGGATAAACTAAGCCATACCAAAAAAAAAACAAAAAACAAAAAACCCCTTCAATCTTTTATAATGGTGTGTCTAGTCCCCAAGAGAGTTCTTTTTCCCAAGGTCAGGCATTTAGACAAAGTCTCCATTCCCTCTGGGGCTTGAAGAATGTTTCTGCTTGCTAAAAAGGGAGTCATTCTCCTTATCTCTACCCTGAGGAACTCGTGGACTCCATTAACATAACTGTGGTGCCTATTAACTCGTCAAGGTCAATGCTAGCCTGTAGGCTCCATCCCTCTGAGTTTACAAGCTCCTCTCTTCTGGTTCCATTTAACCCTGAAAAAATCTTTTCCCAGTCACTTCACTGTGCTTTGGTAGGAAACAAACTTTTTGCCTTTTCACCCACAGAGTGCTCTATAAAAGATCAGTAAAGTTGCCAGTCTTCCTATGGATTTTACCTATGATTAAAAGTTTTATTTTGATTCTAAAGTAGCTTCAATTCAAAATCTGTTATTTTTAAGGTTCAAACTTAACAGGGATAAAGCTGCAAAATCCTAACCTTATATAAGCTACTAAATATTAAGGATAATTAAGATATACAAGTTAATGGTCAGTCTCCTTATAAATGATCAAATTCTTTAATGTGTTCAGCACTATACTTGTAGTTATACTGAGTGCTAATAAGTACAGGAATAAGCTTTATTTACCTTCCTGTATATGCTCTCAAACTTAAGTATAAAGGAAATAATTAGAAACAAGTAAAGTTTGTTTATTTAGACATACTTATTAGATGGTCCTAAAATGCTTCAGAGATCTTCAGAATATCACATTTAAATATTTAATAAATAAAAACCCTTTTCGTGATAGAGAGACACATCAGTTCCTAGCAGTACCCATAATCTCCAAGGATGTTGGGCACAGGACGACTCTACCTGGAGCTTGCTTTAAATGTGACAAAGTGGACATTGGGTAAAAAAACTGCCCTTCACCTCAACCACTGCCAGGACCCTGTCCTGTACACAAGCAGGGAGAGCTGATTGCCCAACTTCACCTAGACAGAGTAGGACAGTCCCCCTAAGTTTCTGCTTCACAAGTCTGTCAGATCTTCTGGGCCCAGGAGTCAAACACTAATGCCCCAACAACCACGGAGAAACTTCGGGTGAATGTTCAGGTAGCCAGTAAGTGTCTGACATTTTTAATAGGTTTGGAAGCTGCTTGGTCTGTACTTCCTGCTTACTCAGATGACATTTATCCTTCTTGGGTCTCTGGCCTTGATGACTAGGGAGGTGTTAAATTTAACAGCAGCAACCAAGGCTTCAGCTACCTTCTCAGTTCTCTTCATAAGTAAAAATCAGGCCTCAAGCCTCACTTTCTTAGGCCTTCAGCTGACAAAGACAAACCAGCTTACCTTGCTTTAACTTGACTTTAAAAAACAATAAACTCACAAAACAAGTATCAAACTAATGTTTATTAGTCCTTTATTTAAAGGAACTTGTTTTATAATGACAGCTGTCAGTAATCAAACATCTGTGTCTCATGGTACATAATAGTGTAAAATAAAGTGACTTAAGGGATATAAAAATTGAAAAATGTGGCCAGGGGTGGTGGGACATACCTTTAAATTAATCCTAGCAACTCGGGAGGCAGAGGCAAGTGGATATCAGTGAGTTTGAGGCTAGCCCAATCTATATAACTACTTCCAGGACAACCAGGACTACACAAAAAACCCTGTTTTGAAAAAAAATTTTAAAAAAGTGAAAAAATGCTTCAGAAGTTCAGCTTTTAATAATAATCAGTGAGGTTCTGATAAAGTATTACTCTAACTCTGGTAAAGTGCTTCTAAAATTATCATAGTCATAGGTCAAATTTTTACCTTTTCTTTATATTCTAAATATAGCCTTAAAAGTGCTTCTTGTTATGCTAAAAACATCTGTCTAATTTATATAACTCAGTCTTCTGAATATAGGAAAGAGTGTTCATGCTTTTAACCAATATTCAAAATCAGTTTTGGGTTCCCAACTTTTTACTATGATTAAAGAGCGTGTGTTTACTGCTCTTTCTACAATGTGGATTTCAGTACAGATTACAAACAGTGGTAATGCTAAATTTTCTAAAATACATCTCTCTTTATAAACTTAGAAAATTCTTGTAAACATCAGGGAATTGATTTGGATCCACCTGTCACAGGTCAAATGAACTCCAGATAAGTACTGCCAATCAACACCCTGGTTTCCCAATCTGTCTTTTTTTGAGGGTGGGATCTCTTTCTTTTTCCTTGGTCTTGGGCCTAAGCTCCACCAACTACCACTTCCATGGGTTCAAAAGTTTCAAATTTACACCAAAGAAAAATTTCCTCCAAGCTCTTTAACTTTATCTTCTGTCCCTAATATATATCTGTTGCAGCAGATTTCCAATCAATTACAGACTGACTGCAAGCTGCTCCAACTGCTGCATTCATGTCCCTAGCTCCAGATTATCCTGTACAGCCTGGACAGCAAGGAAAAAGCCTGCTCTTCTGGACTTGGCCATATCCTAGGCCCCAATAACGATGCCCCAATGTCAGAGGGAAGTAATTATAGATAATTATGTGGGCCCTTATTCATTTACTATTAACAAAAGGTTGGGATGTTAAGTTTCAAACCCAGGACAAGTAATTGAGGTGTCTATTTAACATATCAAAGCTGACCTGTCCTCCAGGTTCTCCTAGCATCCCTTAGTCCCTACCTGTTACATGGTATGGCTGGCCTTACCCACCCCCTAAACTTTTCAGCCCAGGGGCTAGGCTGCCCTTCGCACAGAGGCTCTTCCCTATATAATCCATACATTTTGGTTACCTGGACTCTTTTTGTACCTTTGACTTCCTGGCTGCTGCACTTGGTTCTCCCTACTCATTTTTGTACCTTTGGTGTTCTAACTGCTTTATTAGTTCCCTTCTTTCTCTTCCCCTCCCCTTCTCCTCACATGGTTCAGGGTCATGGCCACTCTACTCTGGGTCTACTCTAGCTCTGTTCTACTACATCTCTACAATAGACTTTCTCCTTCACAGTGCGTTCCTTTTATTTTCTTTTTTACATTCAATGATAAATTGACTTAGTCAGTGTTTTATTGCTGTGAAGAGACACCGTGACCATGGCAACTCTTATAAAGGAAAGTGTTTAATTGGGGTTTGCTTATAGTTTCAAAGAGTTAGTCCATTGTTATTATGGCAAGACCCATGGCAGTGTACAGGCAGACATGGTACTGGAGAAATAGCTGCGAGTCCTACATCTGTATTTGCAGGCAGCAAGAAGAAAGAGTGTAACTTTAATTTTTTCAAAGCCTATTTTTAATGACGGTTCTTAAATGCTTTAACCTCTCTTCTAGCCCACCACCCACCAGAGGTAGTGAAAAAGAAAGGATATGGGGGCAGTGAACCTGTTTAGAAAGGTCTTTGGAGCAAATCCTATCTGTGTTGTCAGGCCTACAAGCTCTCCCAACCATGGGTTCTTGGTCAGACCAAGGCATGTACTTCCTCCTATGGCATGAACCTTAAATACAACCATAAAGTAGTCGGTTATCCCCATAACATTTTTATTACTATTGTACCTATAAGCATATCTTACCACAATAGTCATTATTGCAGTTCACAGAATAGCAGGGTAAGACTGAGTTGTTTCCCTCAGTAGGCTACATACTACCTTCCAGTACTATGAAAGCTATTGAGCAAGTAGGAAGTTTCCAGGTAGGTACCAACTTTATGATCTCTAAGCAAAGTATTTCGTGTTTTCAGCAAGAGGGCCTTACAATCAAATTCAGGCACACAAGCAAAAGCAATGGCAGTACCCTGAATTGCTTTGGGAATTTCTGGGACACCTCTCACCAACAAGTGGAGGGGAAGTATGCCATACCTATCATTAGTTTTTTGTTTTGGTTGTTGTTTTTCAACCTATTGCTTCTGCGATGAGCATAATTCCCTATGTAGAGTAATTCAAATTAAAGTTATATATTTTAGAAAATAGTACATTTCCATATGACTTTTTTCAAGCATTCTTAAATGGTAGGGTAGTTATCTCTCCACTACCCACATTCTGTCCCCTTCCCCTTATCCTCTCATCATTTAACTCCTCACCGTTACTCCCTTTCCCCTTCTGTTTCCCTTCCTTCAGATCTTTCTTCCTCAACAGCTTTTAGTTTCCCGAGTTCTATAGGTATTCCAAATTAAACACACAAATCTAAAACTTTGATCTAATGTCTTTCTGAGTCTGTGTTACCTCACTGAGGATGATATATATATATATATATATATATATATATATATCTGTAAACTTAATTGTTCGATTTTTTTGTACAGCTGAATTCCACTATATGCAGATACCACATTTTCATTATCGATTAATCAGATGATGGTAACTAGAAATATCTCCATTTTCCAAATATTATGAGTAGGGAAACTATGAACATGGATGAACATGTATCTCTATAGTAAAAAATAGAGTTGTTTGATTTTATTATATACTTGGGTCATGTGATAGATCTAGTTCTCATTTTCTGAACAGCCTCAAGGCTGATTTCCACAGTAGCTGCATCACTTTGTACTCCCAACAATACAGCCACATCTTTGCCAGTTGTCCGTCTTTTTAATTTTAGCCATTTTGACTAGGGTTAATTTGGTTATTTGTTTCTTGCTGTTTACTTTTCTTTTTAATTTCTTGTATATTCAAGAATTTAAATCTGTCAGATGTGTAGCTGTCAAACATTTTCCCTCATATTTTGTAGGTTTCTTATTTAGTCAATTCAGTTCCCTTTGCTGTACTTGGGAGGTCTCTTCATTTTCCTATTCCATGTTTGGTTCTTCAGTGTTTTGAAAATATTCATTGTAACAGTCTTTAATTTCCTTAGTTAGGCTTATTCCAAGGTATTTTATTTCATTTTTTACTTATTTCTTTATTTTGAGGCTGTTGTGAATGGAATTGATTTTGGAAATTCTTTCTCAGTCCATTTTTTTGGGTATCATTTTGGGGTTCTCTTAAATGTGTGATGGTGTAGTAGTTTGAATAAGCTTGGTCCATAGACAGTGGCGCTATTAGGAGGAGTGGTCTTGTTGAAGTAGGTGTGGTCTTATTGGAGGAAGTGAGTCACTGTGGGGATGAGCTTTGCGACTTATATATGTTCAAGCCTGTTATGTAGAGGAAACCTTCCTGCCTGCCTGCCTGCTGCAAAAGAGTTTTTGCAAGTTGCCTTTTTGGATCAAGATATAGAACTCTCAGTTCCTCCAGCATCATAGCGTTGTTTGGAAATTCTTGAGAGAGAGAGAGAGAGAGAGAGAGAGAGAGAGAGAGAGAGAGAGAGAGAGAGAGAACATTCACCCAATCCCAGAATAAGAACTGGTAGCTTTCACAGAACCCCCAGCTTTGAAAGAATTACTTAAAGTTGATAAAGTGATGAAGGGTAATTAGAAGAAAAAACAAATTATACTAACACGGAAAATTACATCTAATTTTTTGCTGTAACTTGTAATTTACCTGCATGTGATTCAGTATAAATGAAGTTGCAATTAAGATAACAAACCTATATTGAGGAGTTTCTCTCTGTACCATCTCAAGACAAGAACCAGCAATTTTTTAAGTCCTCATGATTTTCCCAGATTTTCATATATGCTTTGTTTCTTAAAAAACAGTATTAAAAGCTTTACAGTGATTATATATATATGTGTGTGTGTGTGTGTGTGTGTGTGTGTGTGTGTGTGTGTGTGTGTAACAAAGATTATAACTGTTAGGTAATATATTTGGTAAATTGTTGTATGTAAGCATTTCAGAACATGTAAATACTCTGAAACATCACTTTCTGCATAATAAATCCATACAATTTTATTTATTAAAGGAAAATTACAGAATATTGAGGGTATAACTCAGCAAAATAGTTGTCACTTAGCATGCCTAAGGCCCTGAGCTCCATCACAGCACTACAAAGACAAAAAGAGCCCGAGTTACATCTCACCCACAAAGTTCATTGAAGGGCACAACTCCATTTGCTACCAGGTTCTTGCAAATAAATCCTAGATAGCATCAATCAATGAAAAATAAAAATAGAAAGGAAAAGGAAGGACATATTGCTTTTAGGTATGGTGTAGGAGAAAGCTTATTGCAGATGTGGGGAGCAGAGCCAGAGCATCTGGGAAAGTCCAGAGAACATCATCAGACTGAGCTGGGCCTTGTGGAGAGACGGGGATAGGAAGGGAGAGAGGGGACCAGATTCAGCAGGCAGGGGGACAAAGGTACAAAGGGGTTAGGTAACCAATGTCTAGATGATATAGGGAAGAGCCTGCTCGGAAAGAGTCCAGCCCAGCCCCTGGACTGGAGTGGGGGGATAGAAAATAGAAAAGCAGTCACACTCTGTAACACTGGGACTGAAGGATGCTGGGCCAAGTCTGCTTTGATATGTTAAATAGGCATCTCAGCCACTTGTTCTGGGTTTGAAACATAACAATGAATACTCACAGCTTTGAAGTGCGTGGGTTTGTTTTTTTTTTTTTTTTAAATAAGCTTTTAGTATAAACTGCCTGAGAGAGAAAACAACTTCGCTTTTTGTTTTCCATGTTAGGACAAACAGGAAGAGATGAAAAGAGGAACACTAATTCTACCTTTTAGAGAGAGGTTGCATATAAATTACTGTCTACTGATCATTGTTTTACACAGATGGAAAGTGGCAAGGATTATCCCTGGTGTGGTTCTATTTGGTCTTCATGTACCCTCCCAGGGACAATTGAGGACTAGCTAGGGCTATAGCATTTATTATGATAGAAAGATATTCTAGCTGTGGTACCCTCAGTCTATAACAAGAGTTTAAATCTTGCCTATGATAAAGTACCAAAATCCCCATCTTCCTAAAAAATCCAGGCTTGTGTACTTTTGTGTGCCAAATATAATATAATAGTTAACAACAAAAATATTTCTAAAAAAAGAAAAATATTTCTAGAAAAAAATACATTTGTAAGTCTCTGTGATATTTCATGGCTTTTAACCATGATAGACGCCAGAGGGAAAACAAGTCCCATATTTGCAAATAACTGCTCTTTCTGGGAAATT
The DNA here is from genome assembly GCF_011064425.1 of Rattus rattus. NCBI lineage: Eukaryota > Metazoa > Chordata > Mammalia > Rodentia > Muridae > Rattus > Rattus rattus. The sequence goes on from NC_046172.1 coordinate 16,718,812, forward strand.
CTATTGATTTTGTATTCCATTTAGTATGCAGCAAATCAGAAGGGACAGCTGTGATATCGTTGAAGGGATTCCCATATGTGTCTCTGATTATAGCCATCTCTTTCCCAAATGCCTGATGCAATTACATGTCTGCCTGATTCTATTTTACAACATAATGCTGTGAGTTTTCTTTTCATGCATTCTGGTTTTATAAAAGTCCCACCATTTTTGATGTGTATGAGTGTTTTGTCTGCATGTATGCCTGTGTACCACATGTATTACTTGTGCCCATGGAAGCCACCAGAATGTATCAGATACCCTGGAACAAGAGTTACATGTGGCTGTGAACTGCCTGCCATACGGGTGTGGGACTCTATCCACGATCCAGCTCAGGGTATCCTGGAATTTCCTATTTTTCTACCTCAGACACGGGAATGCTGGAATTACAAGCTTGTCGAACTAGGCTTAGCCCTACCCAGCTTCTTTGAAAAAGTTTTCCCAATTGTGTTGGAAAAGAATAATTTCAGTGTCGCACAAAGAAGCATATGAATAAAGCAAAAGTAATCCAGCAAGGCAATTTTTTCCCATAAATGTGTAAAATGACCACAAACCAGGCCAGTAAAAGGCTGAAGTCAGTGAGACTTGCCGGGGAACTTGGCTGTTTTAGTGAGATTTGATGAAGTTATTTCAAAAGAGGTTACTTTGGAAAGTTTTGCCTAAAAATAAAAGCCTCCAGTGGTTGGTTACTTAGAGGCACTAAGTTCTGAAATGTCAGTGGGCCCTTGTATAATAAAAGTTCTTGCCAAGTGGGGATTAAAAATTTTAATTTTTTTTTTTTTCTTTCTTTTTTTTTTTTTCGAGCTGGGATCTAACCCAGGGCCTTGCGCCACAGGGTGAAGTGCTCTACCACTGAGCTAAGTCCCAACCTTAAATTTTAATTTAATATCAATGTTCACCTAAGGGACCTCAAGGAACATTGGTCCTTTTTTTTGTTTGTTTATTTGTTTTTGCTTTTCAAGACAGGGTTTCTCTGTGTATCCCTGGGATCCTAGAACTCGTTCTGCAGACTAGACTGGCCTTGAACTCAGAGATCCTCCTGCCTCTGCCTCTGCCGCCTGAGTGCTGGGATTAAAGGTATGAGCCACCCTGTCCTGCTCCCAGCTTTGCTTTTGTTTTTTAAACAGTGCGTCACTATGTAGCTCTGGCTGACTTGGAACTTTTTATGTAAACCAAGTTAACTTCAAATCTCTGCCTTGTGAGTGCTGAGATTAAAGTCGGGTTGCCACCCTGTCCTGCTGCTATACACCTTTAATAGGGAAAACAAAACCACGTTTCTTAACACTCGTATAGTAGCAGTAAACATCATCTGTATGGTCTTTGGTTTATGATTTGGGAGGGACAAGCAGCTTCTGAGTCTGTAAAAATGACAGAGATTTACCAGCGACTTTAGTAGTCACACAAGGTCCCTCTATAGTTGGTGAGGGGTCTATCTTCACCTACCAGGCCCAGAAGATTTGACAGCCATTCCTGTGAAACAGAATTTTTGGGTGAAAGACCTACCTCTGTTTAGGCAAAGTGGGACAATCAACTCCCCAGTGTCCTGCTTATCCAGTTTGGACAGCATGCTGTCAACATTAGAGGCAAGGGGCTGTGTACAGCCCCAATGACCAGTTTTTGCACATTTAACACCAGCTTCAGGTGGAGTTCTTCAGTCCCCGTCATTTTCTTTGGAGGAGATCAATGGTGCTGCCAGGAGCTGTCGTGTCTATCACAAAATACTTTTTTATTAAATATTTTAAATGCCATATTCTACAGGTCTCTGACATTTTTGTCTATCTAAAGTATATCTGAATAGACAAACTTTGCTTTTTTTTCCTACTTACTTATCCACAGCTTAATCTTGAAAATGTATACATGATACTTAATAAGGCTTGCTCTTGTAATTAATCGCATTAGTTCTTAGCACGACTACAAATATATTTCTGAACATGTTAAAGGATTTGATCATTTATAAAGTGACTGACTATTAACTTGCATTTCTTAGTATCCTTAACAGTTTACAATGGTAGCTTTCACAAAGGTAGGCCTTTACGTCCCATCTCTGTTAGGTTTGAAACTTAAAGAATCATTATTTTGAATCAAAGTTCTTCTAGTATCAAAATAAAACTTTAAAATCATAGATATAGTCTATAGAAAGACTAGCAACTTTACTGATCTTATTATATTATACCATTATAGGGCATTGTGGTTTTCCGTATGGCTTAGTTTATCCAAAGAACTAAAGCTTAAAAGACAAGGAAGCTAGACAATTATTACTATGAACTTGAATAGACTTTAAGAGTTTATAGATCTTTATTAAAAACAAAGAATCTAGACATATTGCTGTGAATCTGACTAGGTCTTAGGAGTTTATAGATCTTGATAATCAAATATACATTTTTATCAGCATATGTTGTTAACTATGTAAGTTTTCTAGCAGCTCCGTGTTAAGCGATTAGCAAAAACATAAGTAGTTATACATACATCTTAAATTAGCTTTTGTTACTCTATATAGACCTTTATAATCTTAAAAGTTTATTACCATAGAGTATACTGTAAACTAGAATTGAATCACATATACAGTATGTTGTAGCATATAACTTTGAATTTCTATCATACAAAAATCCATACCAATCTAAAATATTTGAAATTTGTCATTGATATCTTAGTCTAAAAGTAGATACAATAGTAAACTAAGGTCTCAGTAGGACAGAGATGTTTTATAATTGTTGCTTTATATTATGTGGTCATCTTATGATGAGGAAATCACATGGCAAGTTGCAAACTATGCGGCCACTTACATCTTGGTGAGGTCACCAGCTGAAATTCGGAGCCTCATGGTTGCTGTTTAAAACATTTGTGTTCTAGTATATATGTATTTTTTAAAATGAGAATTGCATAAAGTTATGTGTACATATACACACAGAGTTAAATTCAAGTTACATGCACGTGCACGTGTGTGTGTGTGTGTGTGTGTGTGTGTGTGTGTGTGTGTGCCCATGTATCTGTGTGTAGATTTTAAGTCTTTGTGGTATGAGTTTAAAGCAAAATATGGTGCAGATTATATAAATTTTAAAGCACATCAACTTACAAATAAGTGTTTATAGTATAATCTTAAGAGTTTTTTTTTTTTGACAGGGAGTGCAAAGAAAATCAGAGATGAAAAAGATTTTAAGAGTGGGAAAGAACCTAAAGCATAGATAGAGCAAGTTTAAATATAAGGCATTTGTGGAAATTTGGGAATCTGTCAACTTTGGCCATTGAATGAAGACAAGATGTTGGCAAAAATCTGAGTCTATGAAGGAGCGAGAGGGCATGCTTAGTTTAGTGCAGGCTGGCTGCAGAAAGCCAGGATCAGGGGAAGGGCATGTGGTCCACATGGGCAAAGTGTGAAAACCAGAGCCATGTGAAGGACACAGAGGGCTAAAGAATCAGATTCTAGATTTTGGAGTCAAATTCACAAATGATCCGTACATATTTCTGGAGTGGTTCATACATGCTGCAGTGAGAACAGGTGAGCGTGTCGAGTGCACTGCAGTTTCTGCCCCTATCCCACTCTGACTTGTAAACTGACAGGCAAGACATTTATGCACTGTGGGAGGGAGACCAGCAGAAACCAATAGGGCTTAGACTGAGGGAAAGGGAATAAAGGAAGAATTTTTTCATGTTCTCCCAATTGCTTGGGTTGTAAATTGAGGTCATGTTTCATAAATTTAGAAGTTAGGTGCACCAGGATGCAGTTCCCATGTGTGATGAGAGCAGTCCCAGGCCTGAGTCCAAAGCATCGCAGGGACCCAGGGAAGACCAAACTGAGAAGGCATAAGTGAATCATCATCTGTTGGACAGGAGCCAGGGCTAAGCGTGAGCACACATGGTTCACCTGATACCAGGATTTTAAAGAGAAACCAAGAGGGATGAAGTTTCACCCAGGGAAATGGTCAGACTTAGAGAAACATTTAAGCTGAGTTAGAGAGAGAACTCACTAATTGTAGTTGTTGGAGGGAGTACTTAGCAGTTGGTGGGCCAGAAAGCAAATCTATTTATTGCAGGTATAGCAGGCAGGTGGGATCCCAGTATGGTTAGACACCACGAGAGCCCATGCAAATCATGGCATCAATATTGTGAAATATAATGCGGTGAGGGAATATTTTTGGTGGGCCCCTGCCAAGGTGTACCCCTGAGAGGCCATGCACCAGATTTGGTGCAAAAGAGGTTTGTTTATTGGGGGAGGAGAGAGGAGTGAAGACCTGAAGAAGGGTTAGAGGCAGAGGAGTAGACATGTAGACAGGCAGATAGGCAGGGAGCAGAAAGAGCCCTGAGGGCAGAGAGAGGGAACAGAGAGGGAGCATGCACAGAGGACAGAGAGAAGGAATGCAGACAGAGCTGGGGTGGCTCTCATTCCTTTTATCTGCAGCACACACCTGGTGCACCTGGTGGCAGCTGCAGATGGTGACATAAGCAGTTGCTCTGTCCCTGAGAGCAGGCCAGTGGAATTGCCCGTACACTAGCACTGTCTGCTGTATTGGGGGGCTGGAATAAATTAATGAGTAGGGAGAGGGTATGTAGGAGGGAAAGGTCTGTGGGATCCACATGAGATGATGGGGGGGGAGCTCCAGCAGGTGCTCTGTAACAGAGCCAGGGATAAGATTTTGGGATTGCTTTTGGAGGAGAGGCGAGAGTAGTTAGCTTATCTTTTTCCCAGGCTAGCTCAGCTGGTGTGTCAAGACCTTACTATTAAAGTCCTTTGCTCAGTTTGTAATTAGGCTATTTGATTGTTTTATATTAAGTTGTAGGAGTTATTTATATTTCCTGGAGAGTGATCCTGGTATCACAGTTGGGTCAGAACCTGAGCCCTGGAAATTGTAACATACTAGGATTGGTTACTCATCCTTAATAGGACAATTAAAGAGACAGATTAATAGTGAGGATCAGGAGAGAGGGACAGCCATTCAGGGTGGGCACATTAGGAACAGGATAAAAGAGATCCAATGCTCTCCCCCCAAGTCTGTCTTCAAGGTCGTCACATGAGGTTTAGGTTTAAAGGGAGGGCAAGGGCACAGCTAAGCAATTCTGACCGAGGTCGATTCTCCTACCATCATCTCCACTGCAGCCTGACCTGTAAATGGTTTGAACACTTTCAAAATTGTGACAAATCTCTTGCTAGGACACAAGTACCTCTTCCAGATGTAAAGACACCCCCAGGCTTTCCCAACTTTCCCATGAGAGCTCTGGGGGAAATTTCAATTCTTTTGGATGCACAGTATCAGTCACCAGACTAGAAGAAAAGGGCATAGTATCTCTAGATGGATTAGGTAATCTAAAGTTTTATTGGTGGGTGCTAGGGGGTCAGAGGTGGTCAGCGGTCTGCATTCCTATGTCATGATTGTTTAGCCATACGGTGAGATAGGGCTGCCCAGCACAGATGGTCCATCCTGAGGTAAGATATTCCCCCCCCCTTTTTTTTGTGATTATCCCCAGGCTGTTCTTCGGGAGAGGGTTTTATGATCTTGTTTTAGATCTTATGGTTAGTCTCTGGAGCTGATGTCTTATGGTCTAGTTTCTGTGATGTATGGTCTGTTCCTGGAGCTGGTGACTTACAGCCTTTATTTTTAAATCAGGCCTGGTCCTTAAATGGAGACAGATGGGGTCCTTAAATGGAGACAAATAGGGTTTATGTTGTCCTTTCAGAAGCTAGTAGTCTACTAAATTAGTAGATTCCAAAAAGGTTTTATATACTAATTATGGGGTGTTTGCTCTGAGACAGAGATGGGCAAGAGATGAATAGTCAGGGGCTAAAGCTAGCTCCAAATAATGTATAATTAGGCTCTGGATCGGCAACATTCCAACCTCTCCACATCACTGCCATTCTAATCAGTCAGTTTTTATAAATACAGCTTCTTTCCAGGATTTCTCATTCACATAAATATTGTTTCACATTCTATTGGTTTCATTGTCTTTTTAACAGCACTTTTTGTTAGAAATAAATTCTGGTGGATGACACAAAGAAAGAGACCACCACTGCAACTGAAGTGTTCAGACAAAGCACTTTTGATCAAAAGGCTGTGCTTAGAAGAACAAACATATGAAAATAGGAAGTGTAGTTGGCTTTTATTCAAACTCAGGTAGTGACTGTATCTTTTTCTCACTGGCTGGGGTCCAACCTCATGTCTTATTTAATTGGCTATTCTGAACAAATGGGCATGTGGGACATAAAAGAAGTGGACAGAGGTCACTGGGTCACTTGCTCCAGGACATAAAATTCTTGGAATGCAGCAGGGGCCTTTGTATAAACAAAGGTTTTTCAAGACAATTTTGAGGAGAGAAAAAGATTTGAATTCTTTGTCCTAAAAAGAAGTTTTATAGTATTTAACAGAAAACTAAAGTGTAACGGTTCTTACACTTTTGATGAAATTCAATATATCTATTTTTCCTTTGTTTGCTTTAGGCTTTATGTCTCAAAACTATTACTGAATGACTAGTCCTAGGTATGTTTGAGGAGCGAGTTTCTTGTAGATATGAGAGAGAGACCAGCCAGAGGCCTTGGGACGAGTCCAGACTGAACATGGCCATGAGAAGATGGAGCTGGGGACAGCAAGGAAAAGAGAGGACAGAAGCAGACTACGAAAGATCCAGGAGTGGAGACAGCCAGGAGCCGAGAGAGCTCAAGCAAGATGGCTGAGTTATATGGGAAAGAGAATCCTGAGGGTAACAGTGGAAGTCTAAACCTCGGGAGGGAGAGGTTTAGGATAGAGGGCAGAGTGAGAGGTGCTGAGAAGAGCCACAGGTACTAAGACTTCTCTCAAATTTCTTTGAGGCCTAACAATTACCAAACACGGGACCATGTGTTAGATTATTAAAAGGTAGCTGTAGAGAAACTGGAGACAGAAAGAAAGAGAGGCTTGCTCTGACTTTCAGCGGTATCATGTTTACTCAAGGTGAGGACACCATTGTCACCCACATCTATGGATGGCCAAAACTTCTTCAAAGTTTCCATTTGGGTCTTTGGGCCATTTTGAGTTAATTCTTTATACTTGACCTAAGGTTATGTTACCAGACTTAGGGCTCTTAGCCTATGCCCCCAACAAGTCAGGTTTGGACTCCTGTCCTCAATAAACCAATTAAAGAAGTTGCATGAATAGTGAAAAGTAGAAAAAGGAGGTATATTCAATGTGGCCACATAAGGAGCCCAAGTACATAATAAGAGAGATGTCCTAGCCTGTTTATTTTTCTGACCCTAATTTGGCTATAAATTCATCGTCCTTTAACAATCTCTACTTCCTAATTTCCTTTAAGTTACAGGAAAACTCTGAATCTGAACATCCCCAGTAAGAAACATTGGTAAAGCCAGCCTAGAGATAAACTTGTTACTGACTGATATCACCCTGAAAACCTCCCAACCATTATTGGGGTAGAATTCAAGAGAATTCCAAGCAGCTGAAGGTTGTTCCCTAATTTCTTGACCCTTGGGTGTGGGTTGGCCCACATATAGATGATTTGATTAAGGATAGAGATGACTTAGTAATGGAAAAAGCAAAGGCCCAGAAGAGTAAACACAGTAGAGGAGATTAGAGAGAATCATATATAAAAGTCAGAAACACCAGAAAGACTAGAAACTCTTTGCTTACCTGGGCTTTATTCAACCATGGGATCATGCTCATAAAAGCCTGCATTATAGAAGCATGAAAAAAAAATCGGTTGCAGTGGAAACTTCTAGTTCTTTGGAAAGTTAGTTACATCAAATGATGGTTTGCTGGGCACACGGGTGAAAGGATGTCTTGCTAAAGCAAACACTTGAAAGACATCCTGAAGCAGACACAGATGAAAGGATGTTTGGATATAGCAAATACATGAAAGGACACTTGATGACAGGGTATAAATATGACCCACAAACAATGGGAGACAAGCACATAGCATTGGCTTGGTTTGCTCCACCTTGCTATTCTTCACTAAAGACACGCATGTATTGGTTTGTGTTACATAGTGTTGTTGAGGTCAACTTGTGGTAACACTGTCATTGAGAGAAACTCATCCAAGAACTGCTCCTGATGTCCCTGTGGCAGGTTGATGCCTATGTGGCCTCTCCTTAGGCTGTGTGGCGAGACTGGCTGTTTCTTCAGGACCGAACTACAGCTGCCTGGTGTCTGCTTGCTAAAAGAACCGGACTGTAGCTGCTGGTTCATGCCTGGTGTCTGCATGCCTAGAAGACTGGTCCGCAGCTGATGAATTGTATTTGTTGTTTGCTCGGGACTGAACTGCTGCCCAAGAAGGTTAAGCTCGCCCCCAAAGAACTATTGCTGAACAGGCCCACTTCCCCCACATCCTAATAATAACTTTTCTCCTCCACTACCTCTGCTGGGTGGTGGACTAGAGGAGTGGTTGAGCCCTTACTAAAAGTATGTTGCAAACAAATTTATGCCTACGGTTGGTATTGTGCAAATGATTCATAAAATATCATAGATATCTCAGCCCACACCTACCACACTCTTTTGCTCTCTTGGAGCTGGGCCATAGGCCATGTTTGGCACCTCCAAACTTCTCTGTGTCTCTCCTTTAATATACTATATCCTTTCTTTTAACTATTCATGCCTTTCTGCAATATTAATTTAAAAGAAGCACAAGAACCTGGAAACTCTAATACTCCCCTCTAGACTCAAATCCATATCTGTAACAAAGGGCCTCTTCCTATTTGTGAAGAGTATTCTAGATGCTCAGTTTTATTATGTTGATAATTCTTGGTGGACTCTCTTAGTCTGGACCATTGTATTGATGTGTGCTCTTGGCACAAATTTGTAAAGAAGGTTTTCTGAAACTCTTGTCATTTTGAAGATTTGTTTGACTCATTTGCTGAGTAGTTGTACAGTTATGTAATCACTCGACAAGAATGAAGATACTCCTGTATGCCCCTCCCTTTGGCTATAAGACGTTTGAGACAGTACACCCAAAGCCAATGGAATATCTTCAGAAACCTCATGCTGGAGGAAGGAAAAATCTGAGAGCCTGGTATAGTCCAGAGAGAAACATGTCTCCCAGAAAGAGATATGCAACTTGTCAGATCACTTTGCAGGAGAAACCAGCAACGGCAAAGATGATGGAAATGTGGGATTACATTAGTTATTGTACTCCTTAGTTATGCATAACTCTGACCCCATTTAAACCTGAACCTCATGTCAGCACCCTGAAGTTTGATTTGAGGGATCACTGGATGCCCCTGTTGCTCCTTCTATTGTGACTGTGTCCTTGTTAGGGTTGTGAGTGCTGTAATGAAGCAGGACCAAAGCAACTTGGGGAGGAAAGTGTTTATTTGCTTTACATATCCACACCGCTGTTTATCAGCAAAGGAAGTCTAGACAGGGACTGGAACAGGGCAGGAACTTGGAGGCAGGAGCTGATACAGAGGTTAAGGAGGGACACTGCTTACTAGCTTGCTCAGCTTGCTTTCATGTAGAACCCATAACAACCAGCCCAAGGATGGCACCACCTATGATGAGGTGGGCCCTCCCTCATCAATCACTAATTAAGAAAATGCTTTACAGTTAGGTCTTATGGAGGCATTTTCATAATAGAAGTTTCCTCCTTTCAGATAACTCTAGCTTGTGTCAAGTTGACATAAAACTAGCCAGCACTAGCTGCGTTGAATAAATATTTTTCTTTTTATCACTATTAGTTGTGTCTTTAATTGGCCTATTGGGTGTTGGTGACTTGTCTTCCCTGAGGTTTGAGGGAGAGGGTTTGATGAAGGCATCCCATTAGGACTAAGTACTTCAAAGTCTCTTGTTCGCTACAGTCTATCCAGTTGTGGATCTCTGTGTTACTTTACATCTTCTGCAAGAAGAATCTTTTCTGATTAGGGTTAAGTGATACACTAATTTATGAGTATAACAGTTTGTCATTAAGAATTCTTAGCAGAATTATCCTAATAGGTTTTCACCTATGTTCATGACCTATCTAGTCACATATTCTTGGCCAGTTTAGCATTGTCAAGTGTGAGCTCCATCTTATAAGGTAAGCCTTAAGTCTAATTTTCAAAAAGGATTTGGTTATTTCTATAACATTCATACCACCATTACACCAGTATATCTTATTGGCAGTTCACTGTTATAGGTTACAGAGTTTGTAGCTGTGTTTATTGATTATTACTTTTTTCACCTAGTAGCATACAAATGATAAGACATGCTGGCAAAAATGCATCTATCTTATTCATAGAGGATGGGAGTGAAAGCTGGCACAACTACTATAGAAATCAGTGTGGAGGGTTCTCAAACTGAAAATTCATCAACCTAAAGATCCAACTTGGGCATATACCCAAAGGACTCCCCATCTTACTACGGAGACATTTGCTCATCTATGTTTATTTTTGCCCTATTCATAAGAGCCTAAAATTGGAAATACCATATATGTCCTTCAACTATGAATAGATAATGAAAATGTGGTACATTTACATAATGGAATATTATCCAACTGGTATTAAAAATAAAATTATGAAATTTGAAGGTGAAGGCAGAAACAATCATCCTGAGTGACATAAACCAGACACCAACAATCAAATACTGCATGTTTTCTCTTATATATGGATCATAACTTTTAAGATTTTTATATATGTGTGACAGTCTGAATAATCACAAAGGTTAGATAATCAGAAATGGATCAGAGGTAGGAGAAGATCTCTCAAGAAAGGGAATAGAATATATTGTTATGGAGAGAGAAAGGGAAACTAGAATGGGAGGATTAAATGGGGATGGAAAAGCAGTGGAAAAGGGACTGTAGGGAACAGCAACTAATATACTAAAGGCCTTTTAAAAATGAAATGGAAACATACTATTGTAGAAGCTTCCCAAAATATGTACATATATGAATGAAATTTAAATGGAAACACCATATAATAAGGGAGATAATGCCCTGGCTAGAAATATGCTACCAAGTAAAGCCGCTAGTGCCAGGAATGGATTTGTGATAGCCAGAAACTAGAAACAACCTAGATGTCCCATGACAGAAGAATGGATACAGAAAACGTGGTTCAATTACACAATGGAATACTACTCAGCTGTTAAGAACAAGGACATCCTGAGTTTTGCAGGCAAATGAATAGAACTAGAAAATATCATCCTGAGTGAGGTAACTCAGATCCAAAAGGACATGCAGAATTATGTATTCCACTAAAAAGTGGATATTAGCCCCCAAAACTGTACAGAATACCCAAGATACAGTTGAACTCAAAATGTTCAACAAGCTGAAGGGCCCAAGTAAAAGGCTCCCCAGACTCTTGGGAGGAGAAGGAAGCAAACCAAGCGGGGAGGGAGGGAGGGACAGAGGAGGGAAAGGGCATGGGGGCAGGGCAGAGAGGAACATGATCTGGTATTGGGTGGGGGAAAGAACTGAAGCCCAGAGGGCCAGCGGAAAGAATGGAAACAGGTGACCTCCGGAGGTAGGAGGTTGGGAGGACACTCTAGAATGTACCAGAGACCTGGGAAGTGAAAGACTCTCATGACTTAAAGGGGGAACCCTAGATGAAAGGACCTACAGTGGGGAGGGGGAACTTATTGAATCCACCTCTAGCAGAAAGACAGGGGCATCAAGTAAGGGATAGGGTTGCTATCCCACAGTCAAAACTCTGGCCCATAATTCTTCCTGTCTGAAAGAACTGCAGGGATGAATGAAAATGGAGAAGAACCTGAGGGAAAGAAGACCCAGCGACAGACCCAAAGTTGGATCCAGCTCAAGGAGAGGCCCCAAAACCTGACACTATTACTGAGGCTATGGCGCGCTCACAAAAGGGGACCTATCATGACTGCCCTCCAAAAGACCCAACAAGCAGCTGAAAGAGTCAGATGCAGATATGTGCACCCAACCAATGAACAGAAGCTGCTGACTCCTCTGGTTGAATTAGGGAAGAGCTGGAGGAAGCTGAGGGAGAGGGCAATCCTGTAGGAGGACCAACAGTCTCAATTAACCTAGACCCCCGAGATCTCTCAGACACTGGATCATACATCAGCTAATATGAGACCCCCCAACACATATACAACAGAGGAGTGACAGGTCTTGGTTCAGTCAGAGAAGATGCATCTAACCCTCAAGAGACTGGAGGCCCCAGAGAATTTAGAGGTCTGGTGGGGTGGGTGGGGTTGAGTGGGGACATCCTCATGGAGACAGGGGTGGGGGTGGTGGTGGCAGGGAGGAGGTATAGGATGTGGAACAGTTGGAGGGTGGACGAGGAGAGGAATAAATCTGGATTGTAAAAATAAAAATTAAAAAATTAAAAAAGAAAAGAAAATATTAAAAAGTATACAAGACATTTACTGATAGTTAAGTGACAATGAAAAGTATTAAAAGTGAAAAGAAATTGGTGTGATTTATTAGCTACTTTTCTGTTGCTATAGTAAAACACCATGGCCAAAGACACCTTAAGGAAGAGTTAAGAAATAGAGGCAAGAAAGAGAAGAGGAGAGAAGAGGAGAACGAAGAGGCTAGAGCAGGAATCTGAAAAAAAACATAGCACATTTTCAACCACAAGCACAAAGCAGAGAGCAAACTGTAAGGGGATGCAGTTATAAACTCTCAAAGTCCAATGAAGTCCTTCCCCCAGCAAGGCTGCCTCTACAAAATGCCGTTACCAACTGAAGACCAAGTGAAGTAGAAATTTCTGATTTCTTTGCAAAGTCCGTTATTTTGCTGGGGTACACAGGTGAAAGGATGTTTTGATATAGCAGACAATAGAAGAATGTTTTGCTGAGGCAGGCACAGGTGGAAGGATATTTTACTATAGCAGATATGTGAAAGGATGTGTGATGTTTAGAAAAAATATAAATATGATCCCCCCATCTGCCAACAGTGGGAGCTAGAGCATTGAATTGCTTTGCTCTGCCTCACTATACTTTGCTAATGACCCACATGTATGGGTTTGCTTTACATTGTGTTTCTGGCCTCTGGTTGTGGTGTGACGCCATAGAGAAACTAGCCAAGAACTTCTCTTGAGGTTCTATGAAACTGCTTGCTGCTTCCACAACCTCAGAAACAGTTGGTGAGCCAAAGCGGTTTCTTCTGGATTGAACTGCCCTTGCTGGTTCATGTATTGAGACTGACAAGTAGACTGGCCTGCAGCCGCTGATTTGTATTTGGTGTTTACTACTGGACTGAACTACTGATATCCTGACAACGAAGATTGGACTTGCCCCCAAAGAACTATTTCTAAACAGGTCTATTTCCCCTGTATCATAATAATTTCTCTCTTCCACTACCTCTGGTGGGTAATAGGATAGAGGAGAGGTTGAACCTGATTAAAGTGGGTTAGAAAAAATGTATGCCTACAACCAAGTGTTCAAATATATGACCCTGTATATGGCAACACAGAGCGTTGGATATGCTTGTAAATTTTTACATAAAGAATTAATAGAGCTTGGGAACATGACTCATGGGCAAAGTGCTTCCTGTCCAGGAATAAAGATCTGAGTTTGCATCTCAAACTCCTATGTAAAAGCTAGGTGTAGCACCATGCACAGCTCTAGTCCTAGTGGTGGGGAGCAGGGGTGGCTATAGGTGGACCCAGAGCCTTTCTGGCTAGCCAATCCAGGCAAAATGAGGAAGTCGAGACTCAATGAAAGATTATCCCATCTCAAAAGTAAAGGTGGGAATGGTAAAGGAAGATACCCAAGGTCAACATCTGTCATCCACATTATGCATGCATAGGCTAATACATCTATACCCCATGCACATTTTCAATACATATGCGAAATTAGTGGTGCATTTTAGTGGGAATTTTTGCTTGATATTTATCATTCTTCTCTCCTATTTCTGCTTTTACCACCTGCATTTGTGATTAGTTACTTTTAAAATCGATGACATTTGTATTCCATTCTCATTTCCTTTTGTTTATGTTCTGTGATGATTTGTATATGCTTGGCCCAGGGAGTGGCACTGTTAGAGGGTATGGTCCTGTTGGAGGTGATGTGTCACTGTGGGTGTAGGATTTCAGACCCTCATCCTACCTTCCTGAATGACAGTATTCAGCTAGCAGTCTTCAGATGATGTAGAACTCTCTGCTCTTCCTGCACCATGCCTGCCTGGATGCTGCCATGCTCCTGTCTTGATGATAATGGACTGAACCTCTGAACCTGTAAGCCAGCCCCAGTTAAATGTTGTCCTTATAAGAGTTGCCTTGGTGGGGTTGGGGATTTGGCTCAGTGGTAGAGCGCTTGCCTAGGAAGCGCAAGGTCCTGGGTTCGATTCCCCAGCCCCGAAAAAAGAAAAAAAAAAAAAAAAAAGGTTGCCTTGGTTTGTAGTGTCTCTATTCACAACAGTGAAACCCTAATTAAGATAAGTTGGTACCAGGGATTGGGATATTGTTTGACAGGCCACAATGACCATGCTTTTTTTTTGGAGAATCTTGGATTTTTTGGGACTTTGGGTTTGGAAAGCAGAGAAAGTCTTTAAATGGGGTTTGATGGACTATCCTAGTAGGAATGTGGAAGACTTTGTAACTGAGAGTGATTTGAATTGTGTGGACCTGGCCCAAGAGGTTTCAATGGAGGAATTTCAATATGATTTTGTTTTGTTTTTGGTTTTTTTTTTTTCAGGAGCTGAGGACCGAACCAGGGGCTATAAACACTAAATAGCCTCTACTATAAACTAAATCCCCCATGTGATGATATTTTGGTGACGAATATGACTACTTTTTGCCCTGTTTTGAAAACTCTGCCTGAGACTAAGGTAAAGAGACTCAGATTAATTGCATTGACAAAGGAAGTCTCAGAAATGCCCATCATAGACTTTGACCTCTGCTTAAGTCTTATGAAGAGCATTTTAAACAAACAAAAGCAAGCTGAGAAGAAAAAATATTCTTCAAATATTAAAGGGACACCAGGAAGTGAAGTAGATCATAATCTTATGTTCTAGGAGATAACAGATTAAGGGATTTTGGGGCAAGATCCTACCTAGCTAAATTTAGATCCAGATGTGGTGGAACACATCTCTTTTAATCCCAAGCTCAATCTACAGCAGCCAATCTTGGGCAGTGAAGGAGCTAGAAATCAAGCTAGTGACAACCAATAGAACAGGGAGACATGTTTCTGGCACCTGTAAGCAGCCAAGAACATGTGAGCTCTGGCTTTAGAGTGATGATCATGAATGAAAACACTGGGGCTATTTTGTTAACTGGAGCATGAAAGGACTAGCATCACTGTGGTGATTTTCTGGGAAATGTTTTCTGCCAAAGAAACAGTGTTTAGTCAACAATGCACCTGTGCTACAGCTGAAAGTAAGGTAACAGTTTTGATGAAGATGTAGCCTCAGTTACAGCAGGCAAAAGTAAAATTATTGATGAATGCCGCCTCAGGATTGCTCAAATTGGCGATCATTCAAAGGAGTTGAGTATGGCACAATGAAAAAAAGAAACCTATGAGAGGCTCTTGGTGTAGCCTAGGTGCAGTGGAAGATCCCAATGTATTAGAGATGCCAGTACCATGGAATGATAACCAAGAACAATAGCAGCAGTGGAGTAGATCAACCTGAGTTTATAGTGCTACAGAGGGCAGAATTGGAGAAGTGACAGCTGTCCTTTGGAGGAGTCCAGAAGATTATGCATAGATCCCAGACATTGAAACAAGAATCTGTAACATTGAAGTTGCCTTGGAGACCCCAAAATGTTTGAGATCCTAGAGCCATGGGCTATCTGCTGACAGGGAGTGGAATCAGCCCAGGAGAAAGAAGTTGTTGCAGTCAACAAAAATGAAAAAGGAGCTGGAGAATTGAAAACCTCATTGAAATCAGATTTGGAGACACAGAGTTTGGAGTTTGGCCAGTTGTTTTCCTGTCTTGCCCTGGGGATTACAGTCAAGTGATTTGATGAATCTCAGAAAAGACTTTAAACTTTGGACTTTTAACACTGTTGAGACTGCTACAGACTATGGGGACTTTTGAAGTTGGGCTAAATGTATTTTGCATTATGCTATGTTTAGTTATGGCCCCCATAGACTCATGTGCTTGAACAAGCCTATGGGGGCCAGGAAGTGGAATGTCACGGTTTGAATAAGCTTGGCCTAGGGAGTGGTACTATTTGTAGGTGTGGCCTTGTTGGAGTAGGTGTGTCACTGTGGGCATGGCTTAATCCCCTTATCCTAGCTGCCTGGAAGCCAATATTCTGTTAACAGCACCTTCAGATGAAGATGTAGAACTCTCAGCTTTTTCTGCACCATGCCTGCCTGGATGCTGCCATGTTCCTGCCTTGATGATAATGGACTGAACTTCTGAACCTGTAAGTCAGCTCCAATTAAATGTTGCTCTTATAAGAGTTGCTTTGGTCATGGTGTCTGTTCACAGCATTAAAACCCTAACTAAGACATATATTAACTTATGTACATTATACTTCAAATTTTATTGGAAGTTATCCTGAATATTTATAAGAAGTTAACGATGAAATTATTGCACTGCCACACAGAGAATTTTGGTGCTAATACTTTACTATCCCTTCCATTGCCTATTATGAAAATTCTTCCTCCTCGATTACTATGTTTTTAGATTCTCAATTTCTATAAAAGATTTAAAGGTGTCATTTTGTTAAAATTCCTCCTTTTTGGCAGAAAATAATTCACTATTATGTAATTGTTTTCAAAATCTACTTTTAATAATGGTTCTGAAATGCTTTAGCCCATCAGACACCAGAGGTAGTAGAAAAGAAAGGATATGTGGTGGTGGTGGTGGTGGTGGTGGTTGTGGTGGTGGTTGTGGAAATAGACCTGTTTAGCAATGGTTCTTTAAAACAATTCCCATCTGCGTTGTCTGGAAATTGGCAGTTCAGTTTATAGGTTATCAGGACAGCTTGATCCATTAGTAAACACTTCACAGATATACCAACAGTCTAGTTCAGTAAAGTCAAGATAGCAAATGCGAATCAGCAGTGATGGCACTACCAAGCAGAGACCAGGCCTCAGCTTTTGAGGATTCAGCGGAGGGACTCAGAAGGACACCGGAACTTTCTCAGCAAAGACAGGAGATTCCAACAAACATCACCCAGCTAGCTCTACTAATGGCGGCGCAGCCTCTATCACTGTCTGCTGAGTCCTTTTATACTCCCTCAAACATCACTAAGTATCTGGGTCTTGCATGTAAGGTTGACTTAGTAAAACTCCACATGAGTCTGTTTCAGATGACATCACTCTATTAATCACCTTGAGACTACAAAAAATAACAAGAAACTGCAACACACCACCAGAAGTTTTTTGGCGAATTTCGTTCTACAGAGTCTCAACAAATGGAGCTCAATTACACAATATAAGTCAGACCAACACATGCATGTCATTCGCAAAGAATCTTTCATTATGTGCCCTTTCACGTGCTTGCTTTAATGGAACATCCTTTCACTTATGTCTGCTTCTGCTAATCATTCCTTCATGTGTCTGCATTAGCCTTTCACCTGTGTCCACTTCAGAAAAACACTCCTTCATGTGTTTGCCCCAGCAAAATACCATCCAACACAACTGACTATCCGAAGAAACCTTAAGTTTCCACTTCACTATTATATAAGGTATAATAAGTTTAGTTATTGCTTCTGTTCTATTTTTAAATTAGTTGTGTCCAAGAATGAACTATGTTTGCAATTGTTTGTTGTTTCCTTGAGAGACTTGAATCCTACAGTATTTGGATATAGTATATGCTATACATGTCAAGTAGATCAACATGGCTGCCAATGATGCTCAGATTGTATACCTTCTGGTCATCTGCTTCCTGATTTACCAATTACTGGCAGAGGAGTGTTGAGATCTCCCATTACCACTGTGAACTTTCTCATGCTATTCTCCTAGATTTCTTTCATATGTTTTAGCACTGTCATTGGGGCACAATATAATGTCCTTTTGGATGGTTGACCCTTTGTCATTTTATAACATTTATCTTTCCTTTTAGTCATTTCTTAATCTGACATTTGCTTCATTTGAAAGTAATGCATCTGCTGTACCTTTCTTTGTAGTGAGGCTTTCTTCATACTTTTAAAAACAATAAAAAAATAACCACCAACAACAAAACCAAACCATTATATTGAATGTGAGTGCCTTACATACCAATTATAACTTTTCCATAATCCACCCTGAATGCTAGTGTTTTCTTGGGAGTACCAATACCGTGTCTATATTAAATGAACATTGTTATAATCTGATTCATGTGAATCATAGTCACTGGCAAACATTTTCTTCTTACTCCATGTTTCCTTTGTTTCTGATTGCTCCAATTTTAACCTGTTTGGTTATTATTTTTATTTTACTTTTAAATTGATTTGTTTTTTATGTGTGAGTGGTTTTGCTCTCATACATGTCTGTGCATTGTGTATGTTCTGGAACTAGTATTATGGACAAATGTGAACCACCATGTACATGATGGGAATTGAACCCAAGTTCTTCACAAGTGTAGCAGGTACTCTTAACTGTTGAGCATCTCTCCAGCTAACGATTGTCTCATTTTAACTGAACAATGTATGTCATTCCATTGGTGTCGCTACTAGAATATTGGTATTAAAATAGATATCTCCCCCTCTCCCCCCTTCCCTCCCTCCCCACTCTCCCTGTAGAGATTAGGATGCAGAACCTCTCAGCTACTTCTCTAGTACCATGCCTGCCTACTTATCGCCATGATACTAACCACTGATATTTGACTAACCCTGTGGAACTGTGAGCAAGCCCCCAAATAAATGTTTTCTCTTAGAAATAGTCTTGGTCATGGTGTCTCCTCACAGTAGTCATTGTTAAGACACTTTCCAATACACATATTTACCTTCTTAAGTCTACCCCAAAATAACAGAACTGATAGTGCATCACTTACTTTGTAGGGATAGTACCTAAAAGCATACTCTGTATGTTCCTGACACTCATCTCACTAACTCACAAGCTAGAACAACACTGTCGATTGCTCAGTCATCTTTAGAATAGAAGAATATATAAATTACGAACGATGCCATTTACTTTAATTTGTTCATTGACTGACTTTATGGAAATCCAATTTCATGATTTATATTACTTTTTTCTGTCTTTTAGGGTTCTTTTGGCTATGAAAATTCAGATCAGCACTTTGAGTAATTATATTAAATGTCCTTTAAAATCTGTTAGTCTAATGTGAATATATTTACAGAAATCAGTCATATTTCTAAAAAAGAGTCTGTTCAATTGAAAAGTAGTCTAATAATTTTTAAACTGATAAAATTTATTTTTATTTAACATGAAATTTCCGATTTTTTTCCTGCCTTACCAACTAGAGTCATTAAAATAAGAGAGCACAAAATTTGGAAGATTATTTAAACTATAAAGATCTTAAACTTAATCTTGCCATGGTGACTAAAACAAAAAGGATGGTGTCTCCCAAGTTTACAGAACACATTGCAATCCTTATGAGAACAGTTGTACAGCAAGTTTTCAACAAACCTGGTGTGGTATTCTGTAAAGTGGAAGATCCTGGGCTATTTTATACATTAGAACTGGCACTGTACCAAGAAGAAAAGTTGGATCTTTTTTTTTATTTCTCTTATGTTTGTATGATGTTGTTGTATATAATTACAATGGATACCCTTTTATATTAATTTTTATGTGGTCTTTTTCTGAACAGGATACTAAAAATAAAATACTCAGAATGCTTTTACTCCTAAAAAATAGTTCTTTCAGGCTGGAGAGATGGCTCAGTGGTTAAGAGCACTGATTGATCTTCCCAAGGTCCTGAGTTCAAATCCCAGCAACCGCACGAGGGTACACAACCACCTGTAATGGGATAGGATACCCTCTTCTGGTGTGTCTGAAGACAGCTACAATCTACTCATACATGAAATAAATAAATAAATCTTTAAAAGAAAAGAGAGCTCTTTCAGGGCAGCTTTTATGAGATAGATTTGTGTTTTAAAAGTTTTATTCATTCAGTAGTGACAAATTTCCAGGATGTTTAAGTGTAGGTACATGGGGGTATATTTTCCTTCTCTATGAGCATTTGGAGTAATTCAGCCCACCCTGTTTCTCTGAATGAATGCCTAAGAAAAAACAACCCAACCATTGGCTCATTCGCCTGAGGAAAAAAATGAGAAAATAGTTTATTAACAATCTGATGGCTCCATGGTAGTAGGGGCAGAGACATGTATACTTAAGAGGACTGAATCTCTGTCAGTAGGAGGAACCTTAGCCCTGGACTGTGATCTTCAAAAGAGTTTCTCTGGTGATGCTACCTCATGCTCTCTTTCCTTTCTCTGGCCACAGTGTTCTCACATTGTTTCCCCCGGATGTCACTTTTGAATGTTTATTCTTTAGATTGGGCAGGGTGGCTATAGGTGACTGAGGCAGGGACAATACCTGTTCTCCACTAGGAATAGGCTGTGACAAAAAATGTTTTCCCTGCACAGTTAATTTTCACTTAAGAGAAGGCTCTGAGGGCATTTGACATCAAGCATTCCTTTCAATTATCCAGGAAAGGCAAGGCATCTTGGAGAACTGTCGCCCAAGCAGCTCTTGAGCATGAACCAACAGGCTGCAAGTAACAGGGAATGTTTGCAGTCCTCCACATTCCATTCTTCATCTATTCACCACCTCAGCCTTCCCATCAGTTAGGGGGCTGAGGCCTTTCTCCGATGAAACTCAAATGTTACATGCTGTGTGTACTGTAGCTATTCAAGATTCAGGCATCCAGCATAACTCCAGTCTCCACCACTGCTGTGTCCAAAAATGCTCAGGGACTCAGTTTCTTGTTCTAAAAGCTGGCAATTTCCTGTCTCTGAGCATATTAGAGCTGCATGAATTCTTACTTGTGGCCATGTTTGTGACGTACCTTAATCAGTGCATTCCCTGTGGGTTATACAGACCATGCTCAGTACAGAAAGAAATAAAAAGTGAAAGGACAGATCAGAGATCCAGGAGGGACTGTGGAAATGGAGCAGGACTAGGAAAAATTTGAATTCTAATCTTAATATTTAACTAGAAATGTGAAAGGTAAGATTGGCAAATGTAAGCTGAAATCCTTCAGTATCAGCATATACAGTCTCTGAAGCCCCTATGACCAAATGCTTCGGAGTTGATAGAACATGCTGCATGTAGAAACAGCAAAATGAGATGAAGGAATTCCTTGTGCAATAAAGAAGAGTTTCTCCAGCCAAGCATAAATAATCTTGCCAAGAGAAAAATCCCAACCATTGGATCAGGTAAGAGCACCTCATTAGACTCAGAAAAAGAGAGAGAGAGAGATAGAAGAAATAGTTGTCAAACAAAAATAACAGCGAAAATTTATAGAATTTTAGTTTTTAAACTCAGAATAAAATTATGAGGGGGCTAAAGAGTTTCCGAACATTTACTACATTTTTGCATTTCCCCCTAACATCTATATTCTTAAAGTAAGTCATAAGACAAACACTACACAAACAAAAAAGCAAATATAATTGGTATTGACAATGGGACCACATGACTGTAGATCCCTAAAGCAAACCCATTCATGTGCTCACCACCAGGACCATGAATGATATTGAAAATTAGCCACAGTGATCAAACACAAACTAATCTCTATAGTTCCGAGTGTCACCACTTTAGTATTTAGCTCCTCATACATGTAATCTTTACAAAATTGAAGAACAGAAAATTCTACTCCATTGTGCTCTTCTCAAGGAGATCTTTCTAGCTCTGAGGAAAGGTGTTTTCATGGATCCTATGTAGAAACCATCGAGAACTGAGCTCTTCTTCACATGCCGAAAGATGCAAAAGACCCAAGAGGCTCAAGTTCACTGAAGGACAAAGAGTTGTGCCTAGCAACAGATGACATTCTTTCCCATTTTCAGACAGAGACTACATTCCAAAACTTAACTCTTAGTTTAAAAGTGATCCAGGTAAATACATCCTCAGCAGAGGGGCCCTCTGTACTTCTGTGGCTCAGTTCCCAAACCCCGTGACTCCCTTAGTGCTCAAGTCCTCCAGCTAAAATGATGGAGTCTACCCTGAACTTACTAGTATCTCCTCCACTCGGACTGTGCACAAAGGCCTCTTTGAGAAGAATGCCACTACTTTTGTAATACACTGTAATTTAGCATCTTTATCTTTCTCTCTCTGGCTGAGAAACTGCAGACTGCAGCTTAAAAACAGGACTCGTTTTTAGCAAAAAACGCTAATAATACCAAAAAGTAAAAGGATTCTAGCAACCAGTGGTTAAACATCTGATGTACATGGAAGGAAAAATGAAAGGTTGTGTCCAGGTACCTACTTCAGTCCTCTTGTTGAAACCCAGGATGCCACTACTTAATGAAGACTGTATAGCAGCAGGGGGATTTTCAAGGGAAAAACTGTAAACTTCTGGGCCTAAATGGAAGCTAACAGGCACACAGGCAAGGCCTTGAGAAATTATGCATGATCGTTCCTCGAACCCAGGCAGCATATATGGGAAAAACACACTCACACACTCACACACACACTCACACACACACACACACACACACATCACACACACACACACACACACACACACACACACACACTGACACACACACACACACACACACACACACACACACACACACACACACACACACACACACACACACACACACACACAAACACACACACACAAACACGGGGGGGGGTGGGGAGGAGAGGGAAGAGATGGGGGGAGGAGAGAGGGGAGTGAGGAAGGGAGGAAAAGAGGAAGAGAGACTAGAGAGCCTGAGAACATGGACAGACAAAAAAAAAAGATTCAGAGGCCAAGGCAGAGACTGAAACAGAGAGAGCAAAGAGACACACAAAGTCAGAGACTGAAAACAGCCCCCAGGACTGTGGGAGGGAGCTTCTCAGTGTCTGATGGTGGAGACATGTGACTTTAATCAGGCCAGCATTGTATCCAACAAGGGGCTCAGGCTTCTCACTCCCCTCCCTCCCATCTCCTGCAGTTCTACTCTGGGTGCCTCAGACACAGCAGCTGCTATGGGGCTGTGGTCTGTAAGTCTTCTCTCTGCCAGGTCTGTCCAGAACCAAGCATGATCATGGCAGAAACTCGCCCCCAGCTGGCGGAAATGGCAGCAAGAGGTTCAAAAAAAGAGACAGCTGGGCTTGGGACCCTTTTCAGACTGGTCCACATCCTCGGGCTGCCAAGCAGTGTCACCGAAGGAGAGATTCTCTGTCTCTCTGCCTTTGGAGGTCTCCGCCTACTGTTTCTGAGGCCGAAAACCCAGGCCTACGTGGAGATGAGCACAGAGGTCCGCCAACACCATGATCAACTACTACACCTGGATGTCTCCTGAGCTCGTGGGCAGCCGTTCTCATTCAGTTCGCCCACTACAGGGGAGCTCAAGGTAAAGCAGCTCCCCCAGCCAGGAAGATTTCCCTGAGTCAGGCCCGGGGGACTCTAGGAAGCCCTGCCAGTCTGGTGGCTGTCCCTGGCCAGGCTGTCCCCATTGCTATGCCAGGCCACCTGAGGATTGCTACCAGGCAGGGACTGTAGCTGGCCACCCCTGACTCTGCTGTGGACACGGAGTTAGTGGTGGCCTGGCAGGCCCTGTGCTCAGGATACTTGTGGAGAACTACTTTTACCGAGTGACCTTGGAAGTGCTGCACCAAATCTTCTCCAGGTTTTGCACAGTTTTAAAAAATCATCACCTGTACCAAGAACAACGGTTCCAGGCGCTGCTACAGTATGCCCGCGTGATGAGTGCCGGCGTGCCAAGCTGTTCTTGGATGGGCAGAACATCACGACGCCTGCTGTACATCATGTTTTTTCCCGGGCTCACCAACCTCATGGTCAAGTACACGACAGGAGCAGGGATTACATGCCAGACCTGCCCTCAGATGACAGTCAGGCCTCTCCGGTCCAGGACATGGCCTCACCTCTCCCTGCACCTGCCATGACCTCAGCCTCCCTATTACAAGCACTGGGTTACCCAACACCTTTTGATTCCTCAAGCTGCAGGTTTGGCCAACCCAGACGTTTTAAGACCCTGCACCCCCCAAGCCATACAGGAAGTGGCAATGGCATCATCATCATCATCATCATCATCATCATCAACAGCAGCAGCAGCAGCAGCAGGGGCAGTGGGAGGAGCAGAAATAGCAGCAGCAGTACCTGGAGCAGAGGGCTCAATGGTCACCTCAGGCTCCCTGGTGGTGGGAGCCCTGTCCTCCTGGTTGCCAACCTCAACCAGGAGAAAGTCACACCAAGCCTCTTCATTCTCTTTGGTGCCTATGGCGATGTGCACAGTGAAGATCTTGTTCAACAGGAAGGAGAACGCGCTAGTGCAGATGGCAGATGTGAGTCAGGCTGAGCTGGCCTTGAAGCACCTGAATGGGCACAAGCTGTATGGGAAGGCTCTCTGCATCCTGCTGTCCAAGCACCAGAGTGTGAAGCTGCCCCGGGGAGGGCAAGGAGACCAGGGCCTCACCAAGGACTATGCCAACTCCCGCTGCACCGGGCTTTTAAGAAGCCCGGATCCAAGAACTTCCAGAACATTCCGCCCTCAGCCACCCTGCACCTCCAACCTACCTAACTTGGTGTCTGAGGAAGAGCTCAAGAACCTCTTCTCCAGCAACGGGTGTGCTGTCAAGGCCTTTAGGTTCTTCCCCAAGAACCACAAGATGGCACTGATCCGGATGGGCTCCACAGAGGAGGCCATCCAGGCTCTTGTAGACCTGCATGGTCACCTCCTAGGCCAGAACCACCACATGCGAGTCTCCTTCTCCAGGATGACTATCTAGAGGACCCGGCTGGGCTCCTCCCCATCACACATCTCCCCTGCCCCCTCTTGAGAAAAGGTAACTTTAAAAGAGACTGGACTAGGGTTGGGGATTTGGCTCAGTGGTAGGCGCTTGCCTAGCACGCCAAGAAGACCCTGGGTTCCGCCCCCAGCTCCAGCTCCAAAAAAGAACAGAAAAAAAAAGAGAGAGAGAAAGAGACTGGACTGAGCCTTAACAGAACAGAGATGTGTGCTATTGCTTTAGAGAGAGAGATGAGCTACTTACTTGATTTTCAAAGGACTGACTAAGGCCCCCTGCTGGCTGGGAGAGGGCCCTAGCAGCCTCCTTTTCCCCTGCAAAGGCAGGGCACTTCCCTGTGGGGATCCAGACATTTGTCTACAGCAGGTGCTCCGGACATTAGAAATGCCACTTTCCTGCCTTGGAGACCTGCCAGCACCCAAATTTCTAGTCTAGTTTGAAGGTAAAGTGGCCTCCAGAGACTTGTGTCTCTGAACTGGTGGTCACCAGCTGGTGGGACTCTTTTCATTGGCTTTGGAACCTTGAGGAGGGAGAGTCCTACTGGAGGGGTGAGTTGCTGGGGGACTGGCCTTGAGGCTCTTTTCTTTAGCCCAGCACCACTTCCTGTTCTTGCTCTGCTGCTTCCTGACTACACATGCGATGCGATGCGATGCGATGCCGACAGACAGCCTCTTGCCCCTTTTCAGGCTCCTGCTCTGACTACCACACCTTCTCCACCAAGGTGAGACGTACCCTACCCTTTCCCATTCCTCCTTTAAGCCTGGGTATTTGTTCTTAAGCAAGCAGACAAGTAACCAAGGTAGGAAGAGATTAGACAGGGGCCGTTCCTATGATAATCCTGGCCATGCGGCATGGAGGGCTTTGGAACTGGTCTCAGGGAGGGATATGGAATGCTTTGGAACTTTGGGCTCAAAAGGGTCTCCAGTGCTCAAAGAAGAGCTTCATGGGCCATTCTGGTGGGGATTGGGTAGACTAGGAGGCCAAGAGAAATCCAGAAGGCAGAGGCCCAGCTTGGGGAATTTCAGAGGGGGAGTAAGGCTCCTATGGGAACCGTGCTGGGGGCCATTGGTGTGACCTTCTGGCAAAGACCCTAGCTGCCCTTGGCTTGTGCCCTGAGAATGTGAGTGAGGCAGAAGTCAAATGTAATAGTCTCATCAGGTTGTTGGGAGAAGCTTACAGACAGGGTGGCATTCTGACTGTGTCCTGCTTACCGCTCAGTGTTCTCACACGGTTTCTACAGAGACAGAGAGCAACAAGTGGAGCAGAAGGGTGTGGGAAATGTGCAGATTGTCAGGGAGAGAAGAGTCCAAACTTACAGACCAAACACAGCTGTCCTCTTTAAAGGATCGGCCCCAATACAGAGGAGGAAGCCTCGTGGTCTGCACTGGCACAGTAGAGGTGGCAGCCAGACGTCAAGGCCATGCCCACTGAAGGCTGCTGCCTATAAAAGTGCAAATGTATGGGAAAGTAGAGGCACTGAGGGGTTCTCAAAGAGACCATGCCAGAAATCCATGTGCTCTGTCTTAACCACCAAGGTAGACAGAGACCACTAAGGCTTTGGTCTTGAGGGACCATAGGATATCTCAGGCTGATGTGGCAACCTCCTCCTCCTCCTCCTCCTCCTCCTCCTCCTCCTCCTCCTCCTCCTCCTCCTCCTCCTGCTCCTCCTCCTCCTCCTCCTCCTCCCCCCCCCTCCTCCTCCCCCTTGCTGCTGCCACTGCTGCTGCTGGTGATGGTTTTGCAAGCAAGCACATTGCAAGGCTTGGGGATAATAGAGCTTTGGGTCAAGGGTCAGTGAAGCCACTGGGACTAAGTAGCAAAGTGTGGCAGGCAGCAGGATCATATTCCCTGAGAGGAGGCCCCAGGCTGCTGTTGGAATGCTGTTGGGGCAAAGGCTTGTTCACAGTACAGAGCCCAGGAGGTGGGGGCATGCCAAGGACATGCCAAGGCCATCTGCTGAGACAAGCTATCAGCACAGAGTGCAGCCATCCCAAGAGAGTTGCTACATGGGCCCCAGATGGCAGAGCTGGAGGCATGGGGCTAAGCCAGAACTCTGGAGCCAAGATGGTTCTCACAGGGTTCCCAGAGAATTAATGGGCAGGAAGTGGCAGCAGGGCTTGTGTCCCCCGCTGGGCTTTAGTCTTGCTTTGGTCTGATCTTCCTTTTGCTCTTTCCCCAGGCGTGCCATCCTGTGTTGGAAGGATGTAACCTGTCTTTGATTTCACAGGGGCTCACACAGTTAAGATCTGGCCTTGAGTCTCAGGGAAAGAGATTTGGACTCCTGAACGCCATTGGAACTGTTAAGGACCACGGGTGCCTTGGAAGCTGGAAGCACTAGGAAGTGGCCATGAGACTATTTGGGGGCAGGAGCAGAACTCCATGGTCAGAGCATGTTTGAATGCTTGCTCCTCGGCCTGCATTGCTCTTCTGGAAGGTGGCAGCTCTTTCAGAGGTGGGACGTTGCTGGGGAAACTGAGTCACGTGGGGCCCGATCTTGTGCTTCCATGGCCCAGGCCAGCTTCTTATCCTCTCTGTGCTTCATATCTGGGGGGGAGAGTGTCCAGCCACCTCACAGCACTGTGACCATGCCTTCTCTCTTGCAATAGACTGTATCTCCTAGAACCACAGACACAAATAAACCTTTCCTGCTTAAAAGTGGTTTTTGTTTTGTTTTTGTTTTTCCTAGTATCTGATCTCAGCAGTGGGAGAAATGACTACACAGCCAAAGCCTCCCCTGTCCCCTTCTTAACTCTCTGAGCCGAGGCTGAGGGCTCTCTTCCAGGGGAGCTCGCACTCCTGCCTGTTGGCTGGGGTAGGCAAGGCCCCAGGGCACCAGTTTCCACCTTTGGGTCCTGGCCCCTGCATGCACATAAGCCCTGGAGGGCAGGGCCGAATGTCACTCTCACAGAGGCCACTTAACACCCTCTGGATACACAGATACTTACATTATGATTCATAACGGTAGCAAAACTACAGCCATGAAGTAGCAACGAGGGCCATTGGCTGGGCTCACCACAACAAGTGTTAAAGGGTCTCAGCCTTAGGAAGGTTGGGAACCGCTGCCTCAGCGAATAGGGGAAGGCAGCAGGGGCTCCACTGAGGCGGCTTAAACTTTCAAATGCTAGCTATCATTTCAGCAATTGCTCCTCAAGCTGTTTGCCACTGCCTAGATGAAAATAAGCCAGGCTTCTCACCACTGAGTTAAAGATGAGCCAGTGTAGGGGCCTCAGGTGACACAATGATGGAGAGCAAACAGATGAGAGTAAATACTACCAGCTGTGCCTCCCTGACCCCAAGTTGACAACTGCTAAAAGGTAAGTTCACGGTGACAAACGCAGTGAGCTATCTCCTATCTCAAACAAGCATCCTGTCCTCTTGGGCCTCACGGGACGGCCTTTAGCTGACTACAGAAGTTGACCTGGCGTGGCGATAACAGGGAGGTTAATTATTGCTTCTTTGCTCGGCCTAAGGAAGTGCAGCAGGTTTTGTGCTCGAGCTCAGGTCAGTGTCTGTACAATGAGGGTTTCATGGCCCACGTGAATAAATGCCCCAGCCCCAGTGGATAAAGACTTGAGGTGCCTGCTTCCTTCCTGTCCTCTGGTGCATTTCTCTTGACAGGACAAGGTTTACCTTTCTCCTTGGGCCTTAGTAAATGAAATCTCCCTTATCCTTTCCTGTGGTCTCTGCCTCATTCTTTGAGAAGGTGGGGGCAATGCTGACCTTAGGGAACTTTAGGCAACTTTGCTAATGACCTTGGTGTGATATATTAAATGGTCAATGGCTCCTACTGTACTATTAAACTTTCTGTTGCAGTGATAAAATAGCCTGATAAAAAAGAAGCTTAAGAAAGAAAGTTTTTATTTTTTCCTTTTTTAATTTTTGGCTTCTGATTTCAGACGGATATATTCCATCATGACAGGGAACATATGGGGGCTTTTAGGGAAAGGTGAGCATGTTGATGGGGATCAGGAGGCGGGTTGACGACATTTTCATCCATACAATAGAAGGAGAGGTGGGGGAACACAGGAAGTGGTATAAGGTTATCAACACCCAAAGCTCGCTCGTGACCCACCTCCATAGTCACGTCTCAGTGACTCTCCCCTGTTGTCTGCCTACCAACATTTGGGCTCCCTGGACCTGGCTGTTTTGGGGATATGGGCTTTCCCTGTCCTTCCCTTAGCTGACCATAACCATTCCAAGCATCTTCCCATTCTAGTACTGCAATTTTGGGTTTGTTTTGCTTTTGTACAGTAAATCATGAATAAAACAAACTCCAAAGTTCTATAAATTAAGAGATATACAAGGTTAAATGGTAGTAAAGGTTCTGTTGTATAAAATGATTTAATATGCTAAAATAGAGTTTTGTTTAACAAATAAGGAGTTCTTTCTGAATGGGTACACAAGGAGAACCTGCACAGAAATCTGATACAGGAGAACTGGAGAATCACACCGAGGTCATTGAGCAAAGTTGCCTAAAGTTCCCTAAGGTCAGCATTGCCCCCACCTTCTCAAAGAATGAGGCAGAGACCACAGGAAAGGATAAGGGAGATTTCATTTACTAAGGCCCAAGGAGAAAGGTAAACCTTGTCGTGTCAGGAGAAATGCACCAGAGGACAAGAAGGAAGCAGGCACCTCAAGTCTTTATCCACTGGGGCTGGGCATTTATTCACGTGGGCCATGAAACCCTCATTGTACTGACACTGACCTGAGCCTCGAGCACAAAACCTGCTGCACTTCCTTAGGCCGAGCAAAGAAGCAATAATTAACCTCCCTGTTATCGCCACGCCAGGTCAACTTCTGTAGTCAGCTAAAGGCCGTCCCGTGAGGCCCAAGAGGACAGGATGCTTGTTTGAGATAGGAGATAGCTCACTGCGTTTGTCACCGTGAACTTACCTTTTAGCAGTTGTCAACTTGGGGTCAGGGAGGCACAGCTGGTAGTATTTACTCTCATCTGTTTGCTCTCCATCATTGTGTCACCTGAGGCCCCTACACTGGCTCATCTTTAACTCAGTGGTGAGAAGCCTGGCTTATTTTCATCTAGGCAGTGGCAAACAGCTTGAGGAGCAATTGCTGAAATGATAGCTAGCATTTGAAAGTTTAAGCCGCCTCAGTGGAGCCCCTGCTGCCTTCCCCTATTCGCTGAGGCAGCGGTTCCCAACCTTCCTAAGGCTAAGACCCTTTTAACACTTGTTGTGGTGAGCCAGCCAATGGCCCTCGTTGCTACTTCATGGCTGTAGTTTTGCTACCGTTATGAATCATAATGTAAGTATCTGTGTATCCAGAGGGTGTTAAGTGGCCTCTGTGAGAGTGACAATCGGCCCTGCCCTCCAGGGCTTATGTGCATGCAGGGGCCAGGACCCAAAGGTGGAAACTGGTGCCCTGGGGCCTTGCCCACCCCAGCCAACAGGCAGGAGTGCAAGCTCCCCTGGAAGAGAGCCCTCAGCCTCGGCTCAGAGAGTTAAGAAGGGAAACAGGGGGAGGCTTTGGCTGTGGTAGTCATTCTCCCACTGCTGAGATCAGATACTAGGAAAAACAAAAACAAAACAAAACCACTTTTAAGCAGGAAAGGTTTATTTGTGTCTGTGGTTCTAGGAGATACAGTCCATTGCAAGAGGGAAGGCACGGTGACAGTGCTGTGAGGTGGCTGGACACTCTGCACCCCAGATATGAAGCACAGAGAGGATAAGAAGCTGGCCTGGGCCATGGAAGCACAAGATCGGGCCCCACGTGACTCAGTTTCCCCAGCAACGTCCCACCTCTGAAAGAGCTGCCACCTTCCAGAAGAGCAATGCAGGCCGAGGAGCAAGCATTCAAACATGCTCTGACCATGGAGTTCTGCTCCTGCCCCCCCCCCAAATAGTCTCATGGCCACTTCCTAGTGCGAGCGATGCCATTCCAGCTTCCAAGGCACCCGTGGTCCTTTAACAGTTCCAATGGCGTTCAGGAGTCCAAATCTCTTCTGAGACTCAAGGCCAGATCTTAACTGTGTGAGCCCCTGTGAAATCAAAGACAGGTTACATCCTTCCAACACAGGATGGCACGCCTGGGGAAAGAGCAAAGGAAGATCAGACCAAAGCAAGACTAAAGCCCAGCGGGGGACACAACAAGCCCTGCTGCCACTTCCTGCCCATTAATTCTCTGGGAACCCTGTGAGAACCATCTTGGCTCCAGAGTTCTGGCTTAGCCCCATGCCTCCAGCTCTGCCATCTGGGGCCCATGTAGCAACTCTCTTGGGATGGCTGCACCTGTGCTGATAGCTTGTCTCAGCAGATGGCCTTGGCATGTCCTTGGCATGCCCCACCTCCTGGGCTCTGTACTGTGAACAAGCCTTTGCCCCAACAGCATTCCAACAGCAGCCTGGGGCCTCCTCTCAGGGAATATGATCCTGCTGCCTGCCACACTTTGCTACTTAGTCCCAGTGGCTTCACTGACCCCTTGACCCAAAGCTCTATTATCCCCAAGCCTTGCAATGTGCTTGTTGCAAAACCATCACCAGCAGCAGCAGTGGCAGGCAAGGGGAGGAGGAGGAGGAGGGGGGGGGGGAGGAGGAGGAGGAGGAGGAGGAGGAGGAGGAGGAGGAGGAGGAGGTTGCCACATCAGCCTGAGATATCCTATGGTCCCTCAAGACCAAAGCCTTAGTGGTCTCTGTCTACCTTGGTGGTTAAGACAGAGCACATGGATTTCTGGCATGGTCTCTTTGAGAACCCTCAGTGCCTCTACTTTCCCATACATTTGCACTTTTATAGGCAGCAGCCCTTCAGTGGGCATGGCCTTGACGTCTGGCTGCCACCTCTACTGTGCCAGTGCAGACCACGAGGCTTCCTCCTCTGTATTGGGGCCGCATCCTTTAAAGAGGACAGCTGTGTTTGGTCTGTAAGTTTGGACTCTTCTCTCCCTGACAATCTGCACATTTCCCACACCCTTCTGCTCCACTTGCTGCTCTCTGTCTCTGTAGAACCCGTGTGAGAACACTGAGCGGTAAGCAGGACACAGTCAGAATGCCATCCTGTCTGTAAGCTTCTCCCAACAACCTGATGAGACTATTACATTTGACTTCTGCCTCACTCACATTCTCAGGGCACAAGCCAAGGGCAGCTAGGGTCTTTGCCAGAAGGTCACACCAATGGCCCCCAGCACGGTTCCCATAGGAGCCTTACTCCCCCTCTGAAATTCCCCAAGCTGGGCCTCTGCCTTCTGGATTTCTCTTGGCCTCCTAGTCTACCCAATCCCCACCAGAATGGCCCATGAAGCTCTTCTTTGAGCACTGGAGACCCTTTTGAGCCCAAAGTTCCAAAGCATTCCATATCCCTCCCTGAGACCAGTTCCAAAGCCCTCCAATGGCCAGGATTATCATAGGAGCGGCCCCTGTCTAATCTCTTCCTACCTTGGTTACTTGTCTGCTTGCTTAAGAACAAATACCCAGGCTTAAAGGAGGAATGGGAAAGGGTAGGGTACGTCTCACCTTGGTGGAGAAGGTGTGGTAGTCAGAGCAGGAGCCTGAAAAGGGGCAAGAGGCTGTCTGTCCGCATCGCATGGCATCGCATGTGTAGTCAGGAAGCAGCAGAGCAAGAACAGGAAGTGGTGCTGGGCTAAAGAAAAGAGCCTCAAGGCCAGTCCCCCAGCAACTCACCCCTCCAGTAGGACTCTCCCTCCTCAAGGTTCCAAAGCCAATGAAAAGAGTCCCACCAGCTGGTGACCACCAGTTCAGAGACACAAGTCTCTGGAGGCCACTTTACCTTCAAACTAGACTAGAAATTTGGGTGCTGGCAGGTCTCCAAGGCAGGAAAGTGGCATTTCTAATGTCCGGAGCACCTGCTGTAGACAAATGTCTGGATCCCCACAGGGGAAGTGCCCTGCCTTTGCAGGGAAAAAGGAGGCTGCTAGGGCCCTCTCCCAGCCAGCAGGGGGCCTTAGTCAGTCCTTTGAAAATCAAGTAAGTAGCTCATCTCTCTCTCTAAAGCAATAGCACACATCTCTGTTCTGTTAAGGTCAGTCCAGTCTCTCTTTCTCTCTCTCTCTCTTTTTTTCTGTTCTTTTTTTCGGAGCTGGAGCTGGGGACGGAACCCAGGGTCTTGCGCGTGCTAGGCAAGCGCTCTACCACTGAGCTAAATCCCCAACCCTAGTCCAGTCTCTTTTAAAGTTACCTTTTCTCAAGAGGGGGCAGGGGAGATGTGTGATGGGGAGGAGCCCAGCCGGGTCCTCTAGATAGTCATCCTGGAGAAGGAGACTCGCATGTGGTGGTTCTGGCCTAGGAGGTGACCATGCAGGTCTACAAGAGCCTGGATGGCCTCCTCTGTGGAGCCCATCCGGATCAGTGCCATCTTGTGGTTCTTGGGGAAGAACCTAAAGGCCTTGACAGCACACCCGTTGCTGGAGAAGAGGTTCTTGAGCTCTTCCTCAGACACCAAGTTGGGTAGGTTGGAGAGGTGCAGGGTGGCTGAGGGCGGAAAGATGTTCTGGAAGTTCTTGGATCCGGGCTTCTTAAAGCGGTGCAGCGGGGAGTTGGCATAGTCCTTGGTGAGGCCCTGGTCCTCCTTGCCCTCCCGGGGCAGCTTCACACTCTGGTGCTTGGACAGCAGGATGCAGAGAGCCTTCCCATACAGCTTGTGCCCATTCAGGTGCTTCAAGGCCAGCTCAGCCTGACTCACATCTGCCATCTGCACTAGCGCGTTCTCCTTCCTGTTGAACAAGATCTTCACTCGGTGCACATCGCCATAGGCACCAAAGAGAATGAAGAGGCTTCGGGGTGTGACTTTCTCCTGGTTGAGGTTGGCAACCAGGAGGACAGGGCTCCCCACACCCGGGGAGCCTGAGGTGACCATTGAGCCCTCTGCTCCAGGTACTGCTGCTGCTATTTCTGCTCCTCCTACTGCCCCTGCTGCTGCCGCTGCTGCTGTTGATGATGATGATGATGATGATGATGATGATGCCATTGCCACTTCCTGTATGGCTTGGGGGTGCAGGGTCTTAAAAACGTCTGGGTTGGCCAAGCCTGCAGCTTGAGGAATTGCAAAGGTGTTGGGTAACCCAGTGCTTGCATAGGGAGAGGCTGAGGTCATGGCAGGTGCAGGGAGAGGTGAGGCCATGTCCTGGACCGGAGAGGCCTGACTGTCATCTGAGGGCAGGTCTGGGCGCATGTAGTCGCGGCTCCTGTCGTTGTTGTACTTGACCATGAGGTTGGTGAGCCCGGAGAAGGAAATGCGCAGTGTACAGCAGGCGTCGTAGATGTTCTGCCCATCCAAGAACAGCTTGGCACGCTCGGCACTCATCACGTGGGCATACTGTAGCAGCGCCTGGAACCGGTTGTTCTTGGTACAGGTGATGATTTTTAAAACTGTGCCAAACCTGGAGAAGATTTGGTGCAGCACTTCCAAGGTCACTCGGTAAAAGTAGTTCTCCACAAGTATCCTGAGCACAGGGCTCTGCCAGGCCACCACTAACTCCGTGTCCACAGCAGAGTCAGGGGTGGCCAAGGCCACAGTCCCTGCCTGGTAGCAATCCTCAGGTGGCAGGCATGGCTGAGCACCCAACTGGCTGGGGACAGCAGCCTGGCCAGGGACAGCCACCAGACTGGAGGCAGTGGCTTCCCTAGAGTCCCCCGCCTGACTCAGGGAAATCTCCTGGCTGGGGGAGCTGCTTACCTTGAGCTCCCTGTAGTGGGCGAACTGAATGTGAACGGGCTGCCCACGCAGCTCAGGAGACATCCAGGTGTAGTAGTTGATCATGGTGTTGGCGGACTCCTCTGTGCTCATCTCCACGTAGGCCTGGTTCTTCGCCCTCAGAAACAGTAGGTTGGAGACCTCCCCAAAAGGCAGAGCGAGACAGAGAATCTCTCCTTCGGTGACACTGCTTGGCAGCCCGAGGATGTGGACCAGTCTGGAGGGGTCCCGGGTGCCCCAGCTGTCTCCTTTGAACCTCTTGCTGCCATTTCCGTCAGCTGCGGGGGGCGAGTTTCTGCTCATGACTGCTGCTTGGTTCTGGACAGGACCCTGGCAGAGAGAAGACTTCACAGGACCACAGCCCTATAGCAGCTGCTGTGTCTGAGGCACCCAGAGTAGAACTGCAGGAGATGGAGTGGAGGGGAGTGAGAAGCCCAGCGCTCCTTGTTGGATACAATGTTGGCCTGATTAAAGTCACATGTCTCCACTACTGGACACTGAGAAGCTCCTCCCACAGTCCTGGGGCCGTTTTCAGTCTCTCTGACTTTGTGTGTCTCTCTTGCTCTCTCTGTTTCAGTCTCTGCCTTGGCCTCTGAATCTTTTTGTCTGTCTGTCCATGTTCTCAGGCTCTCTAGTCTCTCTTTCCCTCTTTTCCTCCCTTCCTCACTCCCTCTCTCCCTCCCCCCATCTCTTCCTCTCCCTCCCCTACCCCCACCCGTGTTTGTGTGTGTGTGTTTGTTTGTGTGTGTGTTTGTGTGTGTGTGTGTGTGTTTGTGTGTGTGTGTGTGTGTGTGTGTTTGTTTGTGTGTGTGTGTTTGTGTGTGTGTGTGTGTGTTTGTGTGTGTGTGTGTGTGTGTGTGTGTGTGTGTGTGTGTGTGTGTGTGTGTGTGTGTGTGTGTGTGTGTGTGTGTGTGTGTGTGTGTGTGTGTGTGTGTGTGTGTATGTCTGTGTGTGTGTGTGCGTGTGTGTGTTCGTGTGTGTGTGTGTGTGTGTGTGTGTGTGTGTGTGTGAGTGTGTTTTTCCATATATGCTGCCTGGGTTCGAGGAGCGATCATGCATAATTTCTCAAGGCCTTGCCTGTGTGCCTGTTAGCTTCCATTTAGGCCCAGAAGTTTACAGTTTTTCCCTTGAAAATCCCCCTGCTGCTATACAGTCTTCATTAAGTAGTGGCATCCTGGGTTTCAACAAGAGGACTGAAGTAGGTACCTGGACACAACCTTTCATTTTTCCTTCCATGTACATCAGATGTTTAACCACTGGTTGCTAGAATCCTTTTACTTTTGGGTATTGCGTTATTTTGCTAAAAACGAGTCCTGTTTTTGCTGCAGTCTGCAGTTTCTCAGCCAGAGAGAAAGAGATAAAGATGCTAAATTACAGTGTATTACAAAGTAGTGGCCACGGCATTCTTCTCAAAGAGGCCTTTGTGCACAGTCCGGAGTGGAGGAGATACCAGTAAGTTCAGGGTAGACTCCATGTTTTCGCTGGAGGACTTGAGCACTAGGGAGTCACGGGGTTTGGGAACTGAGCCACAGAAGTACAGAGGGCCCCTCTGCTGAGGATGTATTTACCTGGATCACTTTTAAACTAAGAGTTAAGTTTTGGAATGTAGTCTCTGTCTGAAAATGGGAAAGAATGTCATCTGTTGCTAGGCACAACTCTTTGTCCTTCAGTGAACTTGAGCCTCTTGGGTCTTTTGCATCTTTCGGCACGTGAAGAAGAGCTCAGTTCTTGATGGTAACTGCAATTCCATCATGTCAGAATTTGTGAGATGTGGAGGTACTTATTTGTGAGGTTCCTGAGATGTAGACCTATGTATTCACTGCTGATAATTTCCTTTCTGAGAAGACCCATTGCTCCCACGACTCATGTAAAACACCTTTCCCCAAAGTTAGGAAGATCTCCTTGAGAAAAACAAAATATTCTTCCCTTTGTCCTTCCAAATATCCACTAACGAGGAGTCTGCTATTCCAACCAGAAAAGGAAAGAGAACTCAAGAGAATGTGTATGCCTTTTCTTAATGCATTCTTTAAAGGGAATCAAATCTTTTGTGCTGCTCCCTATGTGTTCTCCTGTATTCCTCCCAGAGACTGAGAAGACTAATTCTCCAGGAAGAGTTGTTACCTGGCAGAGAATGTTAAAGTCTTCCTTTGAAGCCCTACGCCACTCCCAGCTAAGGAAATCCCACCCATGGACTTGCAGTGTACCTGCAAGAGTGACTAGATTTAGAGAAGCCTGACCCTCCAGACTGGAGACTGGTAATCCGGCTTCTGTAATCCAGGGAAAATGGAGAGGGAACAGTTTAGAGTGGAGTGAACTCAACAACTGGATCTACAGAGACTCTCTGTGAATCAGTCAAGCTTAATGCTAAGTTGCATATGGCCAGAATTGACCCAAAGCAGCTTTGTAGATAAAAGACTGTGAACATGCCCAAGACACAAACCAGCAGCTAAGTCTCAGACTATAGCTTGAGTACAGTGTGTGTGTGTGTGTGTGTGTGTGTGTGTGTGTGTGTGTGTGTGTGTGTGTGTGATAGCCAAGTTCACATAATCACCCTGCATGGGAGCTGATGTTCTGAACAGAAACCCTTTATCTCATTCCTGTGGCTATCAGTCCCCTGAAACAATGGACAAGTGAAAAATATTGCAAGACTGTTCCTAGCATCCCCAGACATGCTGTACTTCTGGTGCCAGCCAGAGGAGGAACATGTCCCACAGAAAACAAATCCACAAGGCCTTGTAGAACTTCTTGGACCACCTCATATTTAACAGGAATGGTTGACTGGGCATTCCCTTGCCCTGTATTTGTACCCCAACCTCATGGTACTAGCCGGAGGATGGACGTCAGGTGTCACTGGACACTTTATTCATCTTTTTTCTTCTTCTGACAGTGGCCACATTAACTAAATCTCCATTCTCTTCTTTCCAATGCCACTTGCCTTTAACCATCAGTTTGATCAAAGGATTGCAGAGTTTACCACATTGTGCTTGGCAGGAGCCATAGTTTGACCCTAAAACTCATGCAACAATAACACATGAGCCTTTTTTCTCCTTGTGGTTCAACTAAGCTGCAAATGAACAAATCATCCCAAAGTGGTAAAAGAATTTGGACTTTGGACCTAATCTGGTTGAAATAGTCAAACCAGAATTAGAACTGCAGCAAACTAGCATTCTGCTAGGAATACTAAGAGACACATAGTCTAGGATAAATGACAAATACCAAGGACATTCTCCAAAATTTTACTGCATATCAAGAACCAGGAAAGTGTGGAGAAATGATGTGTGATAAAAGCCAATGTGCACCAATGGAAGGTGATGCAGATGTCAGAATTGTGCAAGATTCTAAGAACTAGCTGTGGTCCTATGTTGAGTCTCTGGATTGCAGGAGCTAGTCTGATGGGAAATAATCATTCATGGTTCTCCCTCTGACAGTGTCCTCAGAGCATTGAGATTTCTCCAGGAATGTCATGCTGGGCCAAGGGAAGGGTAAACTCCTGGTGGCAGCCAGTGAAGGCTCTTGTATTGTATGACAGGGGAGACGTCACAGGGTTCTGACAGCTTATTTCCCAGGTTAGTGTGTGTGTGTATGAGTGTGTGTGTGTGTGTGTGTGTGTGTGTGTGTGTGTTTCATGTATTCTGTTTCATTTCTTCTATGAAGTGTTAAGTCTGCCACAGGAATGATTGAATGGAACTAGGACTCTGTTTCTCTCCCCTGTCTGGTCAAACTCTTAAATAAATCCACTGTTCTTTACCTATTTATTTTTCCCCATTTTTTTTTTGTTCTTTTTTTCTTTTTTTTTTTTTTTTTTATTATTATTAACTTGAGTATTTCTTATATTCATTTCGAGTGTTATTCCCTTTCCCGGTTTCCGGGCAAACATCCCCCTCCCCCCTCCCCTTCCTTATGGGTGTTCCCCTCCCAACCCTCCCCCCATTGCTGCCCTCTCCCCAACAGTCTAGTTCACTAGGGGTTCAGTCTTAGCAGGACCCAGGGCTTCCCCTTCCACTGGTGCTCTTACTAGGATATTCATTGCAACCTACGAGGTCAGAGTCCATGGTCAGTCCATGTATAGTCTTTGGGTAGTGGCTTAGTCCCTGGAAGCTCTGGTTGGTTGGCATTGCTGTACATATGGGGTCTCGAGCTCCTTCAAGCTCTTCCAGTTCTTTCTCTGATTCCATCAACAGGGGTCCTGTTCTCAGTTCAGTGGTTTCCTGCTGGCATACGCCTCTGTATTTGCTGTATTCTGGCTGTGTCTCTCATGAGCGATCTGCATTCACATTTTGATCATCCGTCTTGAGTTTCATTTTTTCTAGGCATCTAGGGTAATTCAAGCATTTGGGCTAATATTCACTTATCAATGAGTACATACCATGTATGTCTTTCTGTGAGTGGGTTAGCTCACTCAGGATGATAGTTTCAGTTCCAACCATTTGCCTATTTAATTTCACAAAGTCATTGTTTTTGATAGCTGAGTAATATTCCATTGTGTAGATGTACCACATTTTCTGTATCCATTCCTCTGTTGAAGGGCATCTGGGTTCTTTCCAGCTTCTGGCTATTATAAATAAGGCTATGATGAACATAGTGGAGCACGTGTCTTTTTATATGTTGGGGCATCTTTTTGGGTATATGCCCAGGAGAGGTATAGCTGGATCCTCAGGCAGTTCAATGTCCAATTTTCTGAGGAACCTCCAGACTGATTTCCAGAATGGTTGTAGCAGTCTGCAACTCCACCAACAATGGAGGAGTGTTCCCCTTTCTCCACATCCTCGCCAGCATTTGCTGTCACCTGAGTTTTTGATCTTAGCCATTCTCACTGGTGTGAGGTGAAATCTCAGGGTTGTTTTGATTTGCATTTCCCTTATGACTAACGATGTTGAACATTTCTTTAGGTGTTTCTCAGCCCTTCGGCATTCCTCAGCTGTGAATTCTCTGTTTAGCTCTGAACCCCATTTTTTAATAGGGTTATTTGCCTCCCTGCTGTCTAACTTCTTCAGTTCTTTGTATATTTTGGATATAAGCCCTCTATCTGTTGTAGGATTGGTAAAGATCTTTTCCCAATCTGTTGGTTGCCGTTTTGTCCTAACCACAGTGTCCTTTGCCTTACAGAAGCTTTGCAGTTTTATGAGATCCCATTTGTCGATTCTTGATCTTAGAGCATAAGCCATGGGTGTTTTGTTCAGGAATTTTTTTCCAGTGCCCATGTGTTCCAAAATGCTTCCCTAGTTTTTTTTCTTCTATTAGTTTGAGTGTATCTGGTTTGATGTGGAGGTCCTTGATCCACTTGGACTTAAGCTTTTGTACAGGGTGATAAGCATGGATCGATCTGCATTCTTCTACATGTTGACCTCCAGTTGAACCAGCACCATTTGCTGAAAATGCTATCTTTTTTTTCCATTGGATGGTTTTGGCTCCTTTGTCAAAAATCAAGTGCCCATAGGTGTGTGGGTTCATTTCTGGGTCTTCAATTCTGTTCCATTGGTCTATCTGTCTGTCTCTGTACCAATACCATGCAGTTTTTATCACTATTGCTCTGTAATACTGCTTGAGATCTGGGATAGTGATTCCCCCTGAAGTCCTTTTATTGTTGAGGATAGTTTTAGCTATCCTGGGTTTTTGTTATTCCAGATGAATTTGCAAATTGTTCTGTCTAACCTTTGAAGAATTGGATTGGTATTTTGATGGGGATTGCATTGAATCTGTAGATCGCTTTTTGGTAGAATGGCCATTTTACTATATTAATCCTGCCAATCCATGAGCATGGGAGATCTTTCCATCTTCTGAGATCTTCTTCCATTTCTTTCTTCAGAGTCTTGAAGTTCTTATTGTACAGATCTTTCCCTTGCTTGGTTAAAGTCACACCGAGGTACTTTATATTATTTGGGTCTATTATGAAGGGTGTCATTTCCCTAATTTCTTTCTCGGCCTGTTTCTCTTTTGTGTAGAGGAAGGCTACTGATTTATTTGAGTTAATTTTATACCCAGCCACTTTGCTGAAGTTGTTTATCAGCTTTAGTAGTTCTCTGGTGGAATTTTTGGGATCACTTAAATATACTATCATATCATCTGCAAATAGTGATATTTTGACTTCTTCTTTTCCGATCTGTATCCCCTTGACCTCCTTTTGTTGTCTTATTGCTCTGGCTAGAACTTCAAGAACTATATTGAATAAGTAGGGAGAGAGGCAGCCTTGTCTAGTCCCTGATTTTAGTGGGATTGCTTCAAGTTTCTCTCCATTTAGTTTAATGTTAGCAACTGGTTTGCTGTATATGGCTTTTACTATGTTTAGGTATGGGCCTTTGAATTCCTATTCTTTCCAGGACTTTTTATCATGAAGGGGTGTTGAATTTTGTCAAATGCTTTTCAGCATCTAATGAAATGATCATGTGGTTTTGTTCTTTCAGTTTGTTTATATAATGGATCACGTTGATGGTTTTCAGATATTGAACCATCCTGCATGCCTGGGATGAAGCTTCACTTGATCATGGTGGATGATTGTTTTGATGTGCTCTTGGATTCGGTTTGCCAGAATTTTTATTGAGTATTTTAAGGTCGATATTCATAAGGAAATTGGTCTGAAGTTCTCTTTCTTTTGTTGGGTCTTTTGTGGTTTAGGTATAAGAGTAATTGTGGCTTCATAGAAGGAATGGTGAAGTGCTCCATCTGTTTTCAATTTTGTGGAATAGTTTGGATAATATTGGTTTGAGGTCTTCTATGAAGGTCTGATAGAATTCTGCACTAAACCCGTCTTTTTTCCCCATTTTTTAATAACTCAGGGAATCTTGTTGTCTATCTGTGAGCCAAACTACCCTGCAACGGTTGCATTCTCTCCTATTCATCACCTGCCCTACACAAAAATCTTTTAAAAAACCATGTTAATAAAAAAAACAGCATGCTTTTGGTTCAAAGTTACAAAATATAATGATGTTGGGATCAGAAAATAATGAGGGAAATGGTTTTAATGAACAGTCTAATATGTAGAAACAGTAGATATGAGCATTGACTCGTGACAGTATACTCTGCTTTCTGGAGGATCAGGAAGGAGACAACAAGGTAACAATGGCATGGGCTCGAAAGGTTGGGATAGCATAGTTTGAAGGGGGAGTGTTTTTTAATGAACATTAATATATTGAAGTTGTATATGTTTTAGTTTTCTCTCTCCCTTTCAGTAGCACTTAGCTAAAGTGAAGACACTTGAGAATTAATTTTAAAATTGTATAGTAAAGAAAAGATATTGTGCAAGGTATTTTCTGGGGACTGACTAAAACATGATGTTCAAACATGTTTGTTTGTTTGTTTGTTAGCTCACTAGAGAAATGGTTTGAATGTGGGACTTGTAAAGGGTGTAAGGGTTTGTGTTTTATGCTTTCTAGTATTGATTTGGTGCTGGAGTACCTGCCATCTTGACCTTGTGAAAACTTGTTGTTTATATTGGAATACATTCTTTAAAAATATGATGATGTTGCATATAATCCACACGTCCACGTTTTTTTCTTTTCTTATAACTTATTGTTTCCCCTGTATTCATATTTATTTTACAGTATGGAAATACTGTTAGACAAAGAGCAAATCTGAGCAGTTTTCTTAAGTGAATGCAGAATCAGACATAAAGCAGGAGAAACAAAAGGAAACATCAGCATTGCCTTGGGCCAAAGATCTAAGGAATGTAAGTAGTGACTCAAGAACTTTGGCAATGGAGACAAGTGTCTTAAATATGAGAAGCATGGTGACTGACTATTGAAAGTTGGCAATGAGCAAGTGAAAGAAATCTTTGGAGCTGCCAAAGAATTTAATGTGGTCTATTCAAGGTTGTTCAGCATTTGAAGCAAATTAGAAGGGTGCAAAAGTGTGGTGAGTGTGTGTCTCATGAGCTGATTGGGGGGATAAACTGGTTTGGGTGCTGGAGCGATGCCTCAGCAGTGAAGAGCACTGTCTTCTCTTTCAAGGGACCTGGGTACCATGTGGTGTCTCACAGCCTCTTATAACTCTAGTTCCAGGGGACCTTATACCCTCTCTGGTCTCGGGGGACACTGCACATGCATGATGCACATGCATACACGCAGGCAAAATACCCATTATGCACCAAAGAGAAATTCAATATTTGGTGATGCCATTTGTTTTTATTCTCTGAATCATTGACAATCCATTTCTCATCAAATGGTAACGTTATAAAGAGTGACTGTCTTCATAAACCCAGGAGATAGAAATTGGAGGGAAGATTGAAAGGTAGAGTACCTCAAAACTGAACAGATTTTTTGTCCACTAGTCAGTAGACAGTAATATCCTTGGGCCTATGGGAGTTTTATTCTTGCCAGGGGCTAGAGATAGGAGAATTATGTCAGCCAAAATATCTTTGGTTCTGACCTGGACAGAGGCCAGATGTTCAAAAGAAGGTTTGGTTTCTTATATTTCTTGCCCTAAATCACCATCTTTTCTGTAAACTGTATGTGCGGATATGACTGAAACTTAGAGACACCTGAACACCTCATGAATGGGCAAACCAGGCAGCCAGCTTAGCCCTCTCCAATGCTTCCATGCAGTAAACTCTTGGTAGCTTTAAGGTGGGTTACAACCCTCAATGTTTTCACATTTCTGGGGACCCACTCCTAGTACACAGGGGCTCTGGCATCCTTTTATTCAGATCTATACATCTATAGTAAAACTTATTTCTAAGTTCATTATCCCGTTGTCTGTGAATTTTGTTGTTGGCATTTGGGAGAGAAGAAACCAGAGGCCCCTGACTCAGTGGAAACTTTGTGTGACAGTGAGTATCTGGCGTCTTATTGCTGAGTTAAAGGTGACTTGATGCAAGAGAGACAGTCCCTATCATACTCAAAGCACCTTATTTTCTGCTTCATATTCGTGCATTAGTTAGCAACTGAACCAATGTTCTGTTTCTTTTTATATTAATTAATTTATTCACTTTACATTCTGA
This sequence comes from Rattus rattus, assembly GCF_011064425.1. Lineage (NCBI taxonomy): Eukaryota > Metazoa > Chordata > Mammalia > Rodentia > Muridae > Rattus > Rattus rattus. The sequence goes on from NC_046172.1 coordinate 16,762,107, forward strand.
TCACAGTCCTCTTTCCTATCTCCTCTTCTCCCAGTCCTACCCTCCTACCCCTCCCCTACTGCCCCCCTTCTCCTTATGGGTACCAACCTGCCCTGGCACATCAAGTCATAGCAGGGCTAAATGGCCTCTCTCACAGAGGCCAGACAAGGCAGTCCACTAAGGGAAAGAGATCCAAAGGGAGGCAACAAAGTCCGAGACAGCACAATTATTAGGAAACTCACATAGAGACCATGCTGCACATCTAAAAATGTGTAGGAGACTTAGGTCCAGCACATGCATGCTCTTTGGTTGGTGGTTCTGTCTCTGTGAGCCCCCATTGACCCAGGTTAGTTGGCTCTGTGTGTGTTCTTGTGGTGGTCTTGATCCCTCTGACTCCCTCAATCCACAAGACTCCCTGAGCTCTGCCTATTGTTTGGTCTCTGTATGTTTCCATCAGCTTCTGGATGAAGCCTATCAGGAGACAGTTATACTAGACCCCTGTCTGCAAGCATAGCAGAGTATCATTAATAGTGTCAGGGGTTGGCTCTAGCTGAGAGTCCTAGCAGTGGTGGATATGGAGCCTGAAGGGGCCACCCCCTGTAGCCTGATGGGACTTCTGGTGGACAGAGGTGGACACCAACCCACCCACAAAACCTTCAACCCAAAATTTGTACTGCCTGCAAGATGTGCAGGAACAGAAATGGAGCAGAGACTGAGGGAATGGCCAACCAATGACTGGCCCAACTTGAGACACAGCCATGGGAGAGAGTCAATGTTCTAGTTCATTCCTTCTTTAATGTCATTATCCTCCATCCTTCCTAAGCTCCAAACTCCAATCTGCTCCTATAAGAGGGGATGTGATCTATGCTCTCTTTACACCTCCTCTTCTCTTGTGAATCTGGAAGATTTGAAACAACACAGGTTTCTATGGGAGAACTCATTAAGTTCTTCCTTCTGTTTTCCATTTCTGCTCCTGTGAATCTAGGAGCCAGGACTGTGCCTGAACATCCTTCCTGCTCTATGAGTTATTTAGTGTGTGCCTAGGCAGAAAAACACACACTAGCCAGCTGTTGGAAGGGGTTTGCATTTTGAATTAGCTGGATCTGGGAGGCCATGCGAATTGATGCTAGCCAAGCACAAAATCTGCAGGAAATGATTCCACTGAGGACCTGAACAAAAATGTGTTAGGTGTTGGACAAGCTGTCATTGAGAAAAAGGGGCCCTCAACAGCTCCAGCAGATATCAGCATAATTGAATGGGAAGCTTGAGACACTGACTCCACAGTGTCTTATGTCTGACCTCTTCGCCTACCATGTCTAAGCCTGCTTTTTTCTCTGTTTGGGACACAGTAACCCCTACCTCTCCCCACCACACACACTCATGAACGTAAGTCCAAGTTGTGTATGGTGAATTATCTGTTGACTCTCTTAATCTAGGCATCCTTAACTAACAGCCATGTTCAAATGAGGAAATCACCCTGAGCACCTCCTGTTTACATTCAGAAACATAGTATGAAATGACAGATTATGACTTTGAGAAAAAGATGGGTCAGAGGAAACATCTAAGAAGACTATTCAAGGTTCAACCTATAAAGGAACTGATCAACTTATGCAGTCATTAGAAATTGGCTGAACTTCCTGACATACTTGCATAATTTTTACTTTCAAGTTGTTAAAATTTCTTAACATGCAAGGCACAAATTTTATTTCCAAATTGTTTTGTTGTTGTTGTTTTAACTAATGGTTAACTGATAAAAGGTGGAAATTAGACAAAAAGCAGAATTCATCAAGGTTACAGATATCAGAATCATATAGTCACGTCTTTAAAAAGCTGCTGGTCTTTTTTTCCCTCAGGGTCCCTCATGAGGAAGGACCAGGTGTGGGAAATTGATGGCTCATCACAATAACACACAGTCTTAATCACCTCACATTTCCTCATGAGCACTTAGAAGAGAGGGGAAAATTTAACCAGACAACTTCCAGAGAATACTCTGCAGAGGAAGGCAAAGGAGACACGGAAGATGTTCTAACATACCTTTTGTCCTACAGATGGATAACCATTTATCTTCAACAAAGGCTCTTATTTGAGATCAGGCTATACCCTATCCTAAGTTACGTCATACCATTTAAAACAGTGTTTTTTCAGCCTCTTCATTGCCCTATGAGACTCCATTTTATAGGAATTGTGGTTGCAGCCTTTGGATTGACCCAGAAATTATTCCTTCTGTCAGGTACCCCCACCCCCCGTCCCCGGCCCATCCAGCATAGGCTGATAAATGCCTTATTCCTGGGAGTAGAAAGGGGGCCAGTCTATAAATTTATTGGACAGAATTAAGACCACTGGTGCACATGTACTTATTAAAATTATATCAGGGAAAACAGGCCCAAGAACTTCTCAGACATGGCAGGCCAAGGAAAGGGTGTCTCTTTGTGTTACTTTGCTTCTCTGTTGCTGTGATGAAATGCTGACTGAAAGCAAACTTGGGGAGTTTATGGTTTATTTGGATTACACTTCTGTGTCACAGTGCATCATTGAGGGAAATCAGTAGCTCAAAGGAGGTATGTGGAGGTAGGAACTGGAGCAGAGACCATATGAGAGTACTACTTCCTGGCTTGTTCCTCATGACTTGCTCAGTCTTCTCTAGACCCACCTTCTCAGGAGTGGTACCACCCACTATGAGTTGAACCCTCCCACATCAATCATTAATCAACAAAATGCCCTGTGGAATTGTGTACAGGCAATTTTATGGAGGCAATTCCTCAACCGAGTTTCCTTCTCCCCCAGGGCACTGTAGTTTGTGTCAAGTCGACAAAAGCTAACCAGCACACACTCCCGCATAAGGGGCACCTAACACTGCAATGACATGGCCCCACACCAACCTATCATCCAAAACCTGGTGTGTGCTATCAAGGACCAAGGCCTTCCCAAGTGTTCCCAGAGCTTGGGCTCAGCTCTGTTCCTGACAGTTGACATAGCCTACTTAAATTGACTGCCGATTTACCCACTCACCTGTCTAGATTTGGGCCTAACTTGCAATTTCCTGCTCCTGACCTGTTTCTTGCTCCAGTCCCCAATTCAGCCTTTCGCCTAGCAAGGATATTCTGAATCTCTTTTTCTCAGACCAGATTTCAGTAGCTCCAGCAGGAGCTCTCACCTGATACTTGTCTGGTTTTCAAGCTTGTATTAATTCTATAACCCACATCTACATAGGCATAGAGATGTATTTACTATGTGATATGCGAGTAATATTAGCAATTAAGGTTGGAATAAAAGAGCCTGCATTGGCCTCAGCTAAGATTCCAAGGTAAACAGATTATGTATGACAAAAGGTTGACAATAAAGCTTCTACCCTTGTGAATTTATTGTTATTCAGTCCCCTCTGACATTATGAAAGACACAAATCTGTTTGTATATTTCAGCCAATACTGCTCTCATGACACTCCTCTATGCTATATATCCCTATTCACTGGTATTTCTTTGATCCACAAACCTTAAAAGAGGAAGAAGAGGAGGAGGAGGTGGGGGAAGAAGCAGCAGCAGCAGCAACAGCAACAACAGCAGCAGCAGCAGCAGCAGCAGCAGCAACAACAGCAGCAGCAGCAGCAGCAGGAGGAGGAGGAGGAGGAGGAGGAGGAGGAGGAGGAGGAGGAGGAGGAGGAGGGAAGGGGAAGGAAGGGAAGGGGAAGAGGAAGAGGAAGAGGAGGAGGAGGAAGAAGAAGAAGAAGAAGAAGAAGAAGAAGAAGAAGAAGAAGAAGAAGAAGAAGAAGAAGAAGAAGAAGAAGAAGAAGAAGAAGAAGAAGAAGAAGAAGAAGAAGAAGAAAGCAGCAGCACTTGGCATTTTCAATGCCATGGCCTGAATATAAACTGAGGGATTGCGAAAAATGGCCTCTAGATGGAAGTATTTGTTTTAGTAGTAGCCCTTCACAACTAGATTTGTTTTCTAAGAAAAAGGGATAATTGGTGAGCTGTTCTCATATTATTACAAGGTGCACCACAGCCATGAGGGAGGGTGAGACTAGTCAAAGGCCTATCCCCTCACAGATGCCCATTTCACCAAAAATGGTTGAGACATACTGAGTAGTCAGTGTAACTACAAACATCCTTTGAAAGGAACCAGTGATGCTACTCAAACTGCCAACAGGAGCATTTCTGAATACATTGTGATGATAGCATGTGCTAATCCCTTGGAAATCATTCCGCACCTCCCACTCTCATGTGAAGATAAGCATGTCCCCCATATATTTGTATACCCTAAACCAGTTTGTAGACTGGCTCACAGGGTCCCTAGGCCTGGCATCGCTTCTTCTTTCACTGTCAAAAGAATCAGAGAAAGCAGATAATCCTATCAGTTCAACAGCCTGTTGCAAAAGCTCTGTGTAGTTCTGTGGCCTCTGCTCTGTTTTGCTCATTAACATCAATCTAGAGTTTTGTATGTCAGTGTCTATTGTAGCATGTAATACTTTCAGCAGCTCTATGTTATAAATGTTTTACTGTATCTGGTTTTTATATTTTTTTCTTTCTTTTTTTTCGGAGCTGGGGACCGAACCCAGGGCCTTGCACTTGCTAGGCAAGCACTCTACCACTGAGCTAAATTCCCAACCCTGTATTTTTTTTCTTACAGGATTGTTTACCCCCACTACCCCCCCTTTCGCTTCTCTTCTATTACGATTCTTTAGTCTTCCTTTTAGAAAAGCACTAAAATCCTAAAACAAAAAGGTAACACACAGAATGACATTATGTAACATCAGAAAGAACCAGGAAAACCTGAACTAAGCCAGAGATCCAGAGATACTGTCTTCTTTCATCTGTAATCATATTCCTGTGTACAGAGCATGGTAGAGATGAATGCAGGGCATTTTGAGTCCCTTATGCCTTGCATACAGAATTTCCATAAATGTTAGCATGACTTAGCAATTTTCTTTGGGTGTGAGGTCTCCCCCCATCATTTGAAGAAGAGGCATATGTTTGATAATGTTATCAGGCTTATGGCCTAGATCCCATAATGATATACTCTCGTGTGCTTTTGATGTAATCTTATATTCTCACCTACCTTCCAATTGTGCCCCCTCCCATGAGGCTGGCAGAACAGTAATGTATAAAATAGATGATCGGTACACTCCAGAGCAACTTAGGTGAGTTTGATTGAGAACTGGGTCTTGAAGAGTTAGGAGTGGCAGGAATAAAAAGTAATAACTATTGAGATGGAACCTACAGCAGAGAATGCTATCCAGAAAAATATCCTTGGTGAATGGGTAATTCTTATAGAACCACTTGACACTATCTTTGAGAGCTCTTATTCTTTTCCTGCTACAACATGGACCACTTGTGTTTGCTATCACATGAAAAGGGTGCTAATGTACTATTTAGTCTTGAGCATCCTTATAGACATGTGTTCATGTTTCACTTAAAAGATCAGAAGAGGGAAAATGGTATGAGATGCCTGTGTGAAGGCTGCCTTTTCACTAAGACACAGCTCAGACTTATCCAGGGAATGGTGTGTGAACACCTGTGTGCGTGTGCGTGTGCGTGCGTGCATCTGTGTGTGTGCATGTGCGTGTGCGTGTGCGTGTGCGTGCGTGTGTGTGTGTGTGTGTGTGTGTGTGTGTGTTTTGCAGAGGATCATAGTTAAAAGACTACCTGAGTCTAAAAGACTTTTGAACTTTGGACTCTTGGGCGTGTTAATATTGTTAAAGGGTTTGTGGAACGTCAAAGTTGGGTTAAATTCATTTTTCATCATGAGACAGTGGTGAACATATGGGATTGGGGTAGACTCATGTATTTGAACACTTGGTCCCTAGTTAGTAGCACTGTATGGAAAGGTGTGGAACACTTAGGGGATGGAGGAAATATGTCACTGAGGGCAGACTTTGAGAGTTTATTTTCTCACCCCACTTCCTGTTCTCTTTCTCTGCTTCCCTTATTGGACTGTCTTTTAAGAAGGAAGTTCTTTTATAGGTCAAGGAACCCATGGTCCCAAGTTTCATAAGAAAGCATGTTGAGCAAGTCATGGGGAGTGAGGCCCTAAGCAGAACCCCTCCACAGCCTCTGCATCAGCTCCTGCCTCCAGGTTCCTGCCTTGTTTGAGTTCCTGTCCAGACTTCCTTCAATGTTGGACTATAGATGTGGAAGTATAAGTCAAATAAACACTTTCCTTCTCTGCTTTCTTTTGGTCATAGTGATTCGTCATAGCAATAGTAGCCCAAACTATAGGTGGTAGAGGAAAATAGTTATAAATTTGAGCTAAGGCCATGGCAAGGCCAGTTGGAGAAATGAGAATTACAAGTGACGTGTATGTTTCTGTTGTATTTTTGATAAGAATGTGTTGGCAGAGATTTTTGTGTTTTCTTCCCTCAATTTTCTTTATCATGTGATATAACATCAATTAAAAGAATATCAGTGCTTATCATATTTAAGTTTGATATACTAAAAGAATATCCCTCAAGGGACATTGTCACCTATTCAACATGTATAGTATGTTTGAGATTATATATCATGTTAGGAGTAATTATGATCTGGTTAAAATATATAATGTATGTGAGATTGTACCTGGGATAGCTATATCATGTGGTTATAACCTGGTTATTGTTTTTATTTGGAAATTAATTATGATATAAGGAGATATGACTATGTGTCAAATTGACAAGGGAAAAATTTGTGATGGCTACTCTTGGTTGTTACTTGACTACATCTGGAATTAACTAAAACCTAAAAATGAAGAGCACATCTGTGAGCAGCTTTTTGCATAATTTAAAATGAGAAGATCTACTTCTCATCTGTATCTTTGAGGTAGGAAGTCATAACTTTAATCAAGATCTTTGGAGCTAGGAAAACCCACCTTCTAATCTGGGTAATGACTTCAGGTTTGGACTCCACAGAAGCTACACAATAACAACATCTTATCCTTCAAGGTGAGCGTCACTCAGGGAGCTTCTAAGACATTTAGGATACAATGTAATCTACATTATGCCTGGAGACCAGTCTGATGCATAGGTAAAACAATTAATGAGATTCCCTAAGAGATAATCTGCGAAGACTTTCTCAAGAAATTCACTTTTCATAGATGATTTTGTTACCAATAGCTCTATTGTGGTTCAAAACACTCCTCAGGCATAGTTTTTATGTTATATCATGTCCCCTAGTGGTTTTATTATTGATAAGAAGACTGCTGCTCAGATAAAAGGTATTGCTGCTCATTTATTTGACTGGGTTTCAACAAACACTATACTACCTATGTGAGACCGAGTCACTTTTGTTTCATCCTAGAGATAAAGTACTGGTCAAATCTCTCCCTTTTCTTTACACCTGTGATTCTAGCAATTCCTACACCCATTAAAGTGTCTGGAATAGAATCCTGGGTTCATCACTCTCCAGATAAACTTTGGAGGACAGAGAAAGAGAGGGCCAAGGAATAGTCCAATAAGCTAGACATGGACAAATATTCCTGTGAACCCATTGGTGAATTAAAATTCCTCTTCAAAAGGAAAGAGAGTTAAATCTGTTTTCTCCTGGAATGTGTCATTTTACATCATTAATGCTATCCAGCTTTTTGTTTCTGCCTGCTTCTACCCCAAATGAAAAATGTGTTCCTTGTATAGGCCCAGGAACATCCATGATATAGTAAAGAGAGCTATTGTGAATAGTGCAGCATAGCTGAGTGAGTTTTTGTGGAGTAACACTGGGTCCTTTGGGCTTATGCCAAGGGGTGGTATAGCTCAGTCACAATGCAGATTTACTTCTGCAAATTCTCCACACTGATTTCCATAGTGGCTGCACCAGTTTGCAATCACTCCAACCTTGAATGAAGGTTTCCCTTTCCCCACAACCTCATCAGCACTTATTGTCAGTTGTTTTGCTGATTTTACCCATTCTGACTTGGGGTAAGATGAAATCTCAAAGTTGTTTTAATTCCTAATGATGTTGTTGAACATTTTAATAAATAGTTCTTAGCCATTTTTATTTCTTCTTTTGAGAACTTTGTTCAGACCCATAGCTGATTATTTTTATTGTAGTGCTTCTTTTCTTGACTGTTTTTTGAGGTCTTTATATAGAATGGATATTAATTCTTTTAGATGTAGACAAGATTATTTCCCACTCTGTGGACTTCCTCTTTACTATACTGATTATCTCCTTTGCTATTCAGAAGTGTTTTAGTTTTATGAGGTTCCATTTGTCAATTGTTGATACTCATTTCTGGGCAAATGGAATCCCATTCAGAAAATTCTTCTGTCTATATCTTATAGGGTGCTACCTATGTTTCTATTTCTCAGGATTTGATTTTCAGGTTTCACATTGAGGTCTTTTATCCACTTCGGAGCTGATTTCATGGAAGATGATAGATATGGGCCTAATTCCGGTGCTATATATAGATGTACACATTCAGTTTTCCTACTACTATTTGTCAAATTATCCCACTTTGTAGCTGATATAATATTATACATAAGAGATCACAAAATTCCACCAGAAAATTTCTAGAGTTGATCAACAACTCAGCACAGTGGCAGGATACAAAATCTACTTGCAAAAATTGGTAGCCTTTTTATATATCAACAATTAACAGGCAAAAAAATAGATCATGGGGACAAACACATTCACAATAGCCTCAAAAATATCTAGGAATAAATTTAACCAAGGAGCTGAAAGAACTACAATGAAAGGTTTAAATATCTGAAGAAAGAGATTGCAGAAGGCCCTGGAAGATGAGACGTCCTCTCATGCCCATGAATTGGTAAAATGAATACTGTAAAAGTGACCATTCTATCAAAGGCAGTTTATAGATTCAATGTCATCCCAATAATCAACATCCCTACAACATTCTTCATATATATATATATATATATATATATATATATATGTGTGTGTGTGTGTGTGTGTGTGTGTGTGTGTGTATATATATATATATATATATATATATATATATATATATATTGCATACAGAACTACAAGATACCTTTGGTAGCCAAAGAAATCCAGAACCAAAAGAAACACACTATCACTATTATCATTACAAGTTATGTTATAAAGATATCGTAATAAAAATAGCATGGTAGTAGCACAAAAACAGACATGGAAATCAAATGAACAAAATATAAGATTGATACATAAATGCACATAGCTACAATCTTCAGATATTTGACAAACATGCTAACATACATCAGAGTGATGACGGTACTTTTAACGAACTGATGGGAAAACTCATTGTCCACATGTAGCAGGCAGAATGCAGTTTACTCTTCATAGATACTGAAAGATTTGGGTTAACTCTTCTTATTCAAATTATTTAACAATATAAATCAATTTCATGGTGTTTTATATATTAAGAACCCATTTTCTTAATTAAATGAGTATTTAGGATGCCCTATATTACAACTAGATAGATTAAAATTTAAATACTATTCCCATTTTACTAATAAAATACATGAACAATATTAAATGTAACTCTTACTAGAGTTCTCCTTCCCTTTCTTTTCACAAGTCTGGCGTTTTGCTCCTTCTCCTGTAACAAATAATATTAAGTTAGACAATAGGTACAGATTGCATCTCAGGCTACCTGTTGAACAACCCACATATCATAGCTATAGTTTCTATTGTTGTAATAAAATGCCAGCAGCAAAAGCAACTTGGGAGGAGAGGGTTTATTTCTGCCTCCAACTCTCTGGGCACACTCCATCATTAAGAGAAGTCAAGACAGGAATCTGGAGGCAGAAACTGAAGCAGAGGCAATGCAAGGATGGTGCTTACTGGCTTCTTATACAACTCAGGACCACCCGTCCAGGGACTGTACTATCCCCCCACCCCACCCCGACCATGGTCTTGGGTCACCCACACCAAATCATTAATCATGAAAATGCTTTACAGACTTGCTTATGTCAAATCTGGATGAAGATGTTCTCTCAATTAAGATCCCTATTTCCAAATATATCTAGGTTTGTGTCAAGTTAACAAAAATCAACTAGCACACCAGGTTCTTTGTGTCTCATGGCAAAGAATTAGGCCAGGGATCCATGGTTAGAAATAATAATAGAAACAGTTTATCAAGGCACAAAAGCATATTCAAAAGTAGGGGTGGGCTAGCAAACTGAAAGTAAACCCTCAAAACCCTGTTGTAATATGATATGATATGATATATATGATATATAATATGATATATAATATGATATTTAGGAAAGCCCGACTTTGTGTTCCCAGGCCATAGTCATTCATGTTTGACTTCAAATTAACTATCTTTTTTTTTTTTGAAGGGCACAGGATTTCTCTGTTCCCTGGCTGTCCTAGAGCTCACTCTGTAGACCAGGCTAGTGGCAAACTCAGAGATCTGAGTACTTCCGCCTCCCAAATGCTGGGATTAAAGGTGTGTGCCACCACCACCCTGCTCAAAATATACTATCCTATATTCCCTTTCAGGTATGAGCTGTGCTTTTATGTTGAAATTAACTTTGTGTAAGTTTGCTCTTTAGATTTGCATAGTCATTACAGGGCCCTTTTTGTTGAAGAGATGATCTAGCTTAAATCTTTGAAAGCCCAAGGGACTTAAAAACAATATCAGAAGTGTTACCACAAAATTTAGGGCGTCCTATCATAGTAACTACACAATACTGAGAAAGCTGGGGTCTCTAGTTCTTAGTCTCATTGACAAAAGCATTTAAGAATAGACTCAAAAGGAACTTTAAAAACAAAGAGAAACCCCAGGGTAGGCAAGCTATACTTTTTGGCAGCTGCCTGAGGAGGGAGATGGAAAAGATAAATTAAAGGCCATGCCATTTAAGTTAAGCCAGGATGAAGGTCAGCCACAGGCAAATAATCATCAAAGGAAACTTTAGAGAGACTGGGGGAGGGAGTGAACCTAAAGTACCAGAAAAAATATATACTAAGGCTTTTGCTAGAATCTAAGACAAGAGGATGAGTAGCAGGGAAAGCAAAAGTTCTGAGTACTAGAGGATTTTAATTCTGGCAAGGAGAAGTACATTATATCTTTAACTCGCTGCGTATTACTTTAGAGTAACTTAAAGGTAAACTTGCTTTCCTGGGGAGTGAGGCCTCGGCCAGGTGGTTGGCTTTGAAATTCTAGATCCCAACAAACTGGAATTCCCAGGAAGCACACTCTGGGAGGAGCAAAATCTTAAAGTCTGGTACCCGACAGAGAGCATGGCTGTCTTCTAGAAGAGGTTGTCAGACTGCCCTGGTGGAAAAACTAGAACCCAGACAATGATGGGCCAGCAGTGGGCAGGACCACACCTTGACTGTGACTGCCTAGATATACCTAATCCTGGCTCACTAGTTAGGATTCTGAGGATGGATGGAAAGGTATCACTGTCTTTCTTGGTCCCCCTTCCTAATATTTAAATAAATATTTTTTCTGCTTTTTACCATCAATTTTGCTGTTTTATATTTTAAAAAATTTACTTTATCATTGTTTTATGCATATTGATGTTGAGCCTGCCTGTATGTCTGTGTACCATGTGTGTGCAGTGCCTGTAGGGACCAAAAGAGGACATTATATACCCTGGAATTGCAGAGTCAGATGTTTGTGAGCCATCATATGGCCGCTAATAATTCAATCAGATTTGTCTGGAAGAGTAGCCAATGCTCTTAACCACATAGCTATCTATGCATCTCCTATTTAATGATGCTTAATTATGTAATCGCAAATAAGTATACATAGTGCAGGTGCCCATGGAGGCCAGAAAATAGTGTCTGATTACCTGGATGTAGAGTTGTGAGCCCCCAACGAACGAACTTGGGTCCTCTACAAGAACAATATGCTCCCCACTCTGTGTCTTCGGAATATAAATGGATACTTTATTTAATTTTTAAATGGTTACTAATTTTATTTTATTTTCCCTTTTATTAAACATATATTCTTTTCTCATTCAATATAATTTGAATACAGTTTTTCCTCCCTCTCTTCACCCCAGTTCCTCCTCACCTCTTCCCCATCTGGATCCACTTCCTTTTCATCGTTAGAGAAGAACAGGTTCCTGGGAAATAAGAAAACATAACAAAATAAAACATAATAAGACAAAACAAAACCCATCATATCAAAGTTGGACAAGGCAGGCCAACAGGAAAATAAAAGAGCCTCAAGAGAAGGCACAGGAATCAGAGAATCAGAGGCTCATTCATTCATATTCAGGACTCCCATAAAATACTAAACTGAATGCCACACACATACACAGAGGGCCTAACACAGATCTATGCAGGCCTTGTGTCTGCTGCTTCAGTCTTTGTGAGCTTCACAAGAACCTGAGTGATCACAGTCTTGTTACCTTCAACCCAACATGGAGGTATAAAGTATAAAGGAGAAGGCTCGATCCAGGATGTTCAATAGCCCATTCCTGTGATATATATGTATATGCATATGAATATATATATTTTTTTCACTTGCTTGTCCAGAAATACATACTAAAGGTAATAATCAAATGTTATTAACCACTTTACACCCCTAAAGGAGAGAACTGACTGAGAAAATGGGAGAAACTGACCTTAGAGTGAGACCCAAAGGAGATTGTATCAAATCAATACATAAATTTGATCCAAGACACAAAACTCATCAACCAGCATGGAAGTCTGCAATTCTGGAGGAAGAACAGGGAACTACTCCAAAAAATGGGAAACAAAAGTTCAAGGTTTTATGTGGTAATTATGGTAATGTGACCTACAACTTTTTGGAAATTTAAACTGTAGGAATGCCAAACCTTCCTATACTTGCCTTTAAGACAACCTCATCAAATTTCCTTTGGGACAAACTATAGGCTACCATTTGGTTGGAGGAGAATCTAATGGGGATCACTGGAGGAGAGCAGAAAAACTCCATGTCATTTGAGTTAAGCCAGCATGGAGGTCACCCAACCACATGGCAGGTAAGTAACCACATGGCAGGCAGTGGAGCTGTAAAGAAAGGATAGGTGTAGGAATAAATTTTTTCCAACCTACTTTAGTAAGCATTCAACTTCCCCTGTAGCCCAACACCCACCAGAAGTAATGGAAAAGAAATGTTATTGGGACACAGTGGGGAGGGGGTAGACCTGTTCAGAAATAGTTCTTTGGGAGGTGAGTCCAATTTTCACTGTCAGGATATCAGCAGTTCAGTCCAGTCGCAAACACCAAATAGGAATCTTTAGTTGTAGTCCAGTCCTCCCGGCAGGCAGACACCACGCTTGTAACCAGCAAGGGCAGTTCAATCCTGAAGAAACAGCAAGGTTTGCCAACCTGCCCAAGACCACAGAAGTGGCAAGAAGTTACAGGAACCTCATGAGAACTACTTTATCTAATTTCTCTCTATGGTGTCACCACAAGCAGAACTCAGCAATGCAATGTAAGGCAAACCAATACATGCATGTAGTTAATGAAGACTAACAAGGCAGAGCAAAGCAAACCAATGCTCCACATCCTACTGTGGGTAAAGTCCTATTATACTCCTTCATCACATATCCTTTCACCTGTTTGCTATAGCAAAACATCCTTTCGCCTGTGTCTGCTTCACCAAAACTATTCTTCCATGCGTCTGTTTTAACAAAATACCCTTTCACCTATGTGCCCCAGCATAACATCATTTGACATAACTGATTTTACAAAGAAACTAGAAGTTCCACTTCCAATAGGGGAGCCCAAAAGAGCAAAGATAGAAAAGGAAATATCATACTTAGTATTTCTGAAAAGTAGGCAGTCTTAGAGGCCGCATGGTTGTGGCCCTGTGAGATCCTGCACTTGAGGGTAGGAATTCTGGGCAGGAAAACAATTATTCTATCTATCTCTTTAGCTTGACTTAAGGTGAACCCACCTTCCTAGGACTGGTCCCACCTTGCCGAGAAGTGGTACCTTGTCTGAGTCTTTAACCATGCTCAATGGAATGTTAGGGCTCCATCAGAAAGTTCATCTTCTTGACCGGAGGAAATAATTTTCTCTTGACCTTACTGCTCCTTATGTCACAAATATGCAACAACAACTGGGGTATTCCTATGAGTAATTAGCCATTGTTAATATTGGTCCCTGAATTATTCTTTATTGTACAACTACTACATAGATGCTAAAGCATGACCAATAAGATTGCGTTCAACTAGGTTTAGAAGTAGCAATTAAGGCCTTAAAGAACATTAAACCAAGATCCTACTTTAAAGCACTCAATTTGTATTCTTTTATATTGAAGAGAAGAAAAGGAATGCATTGTGAGTTCTGATTCATGGAGAAAGGCACAGGCTCTGGGAGTACTTTAATAAGCAATTAGACCCAGGTATCTGAGGACTTCTTCCCTGAATGCTGGTTATCTTGCAGCTACTAATGTTTGAGGAATTCATTGTCAGGTCCCCTTGTTTATGTAAAATTAAGCTAAATTTGCATCATAATCCCAAATATTATCTCATTTCAACAAAATTAGTGTATACCTTGTGCCAATGACTATAGGACCATATGAATCATCTCCATTAAGGAGCAGTGGTAGATAATATTATAAAGGAACTTCTAAAATGATAACTGAAAATTTAGAATCTATCCATAAAATCTTACTATAATGAGCTCCCAGGAGATTAAGAGCTGAATGAATGGGAGATGAAAACAAATGCAGGATCTGGAATGTGATTTTGGACACTGGGACACAGATTATCTCTTGAGTTCACAAAATTTCATTAGTATAGTACCAGACAGAGTATGTAAGAGAGATGTAAAAGGAAAGGAAGATTTGAAAGCACCTGGAAGAACAAAAGGCGTGTAGGGAGAGGGTGTGGGGAGGAGCACCTTGCACCATTAGGAAAGGAAAGAGTATAGAGGATATTGGAGGAGACGGAGGAAAGCCACCTTAGGTCTGTTCAATGGATAAATTGGAGATGTGCCTCAGCCCTATGGTTTCTGATGTCTCCAAGTTCCTTGGTGCCTGTGATTATTTAGAATCCAGAGCTCCTAGTACTTAGCCTAGAGTAGATTGACACTTGATAACTGCAGGTAAATGAACTTGAAACTTTTCAATCCCTCTAAAACCATTGCTGTCAACACTCAGTCTTTAGCGGTGTTTCTTAAATATTTTTATGCACTACAATTATATGTAAAAGCAGAGAGAGAAAAACCTTAGAAATTGTCTGAGATATTTGAAAATTACCTTGGTATATTTTCTTAAATTATAAGAATGTAGATCTTGATTGCTTCAGTAAAGCTGCAGATGATAATTATATTGCCTGTTTTATTACGCATATCTTTGCTATGACTACTTGATTACTCATACCTCCCACTTTACTTGAACCAAGTCTTCATATTTGGAGAGATTAAATTTTCACTGTGCTGCAAAAGGTTCTTTCATTATCCAGCATAATTTAGATAAAGACAAATTCTAATTTGACTGGCAGAGCCTGTTTTAAACCTCTCTCAAACAATTCCCTTTGTGGGTACCTCTATTTTAGATACAAAACTCACTCGTGATTTCTGTTGAAGACTGTGGTTTAGAAATCATATCTGAATGAGTGATTGATTAGGATGAGAAAAGAAACAGGAATGTTATATTTATTGGCTTGCTGCTGTTCCTTTTTTGCATAAACCACTTGCTTTATGTGCTCTGGATCTTGTCCCGTTCTCAGATTTTGTGACCACTAATACCACCACCACTGCTTCTGTAGATGGCCTGGCCAGCATAGCTACCCATTATGCCTAGCAGACTGGAATTCATGTCTTTATCCAAGGAGTCTACAGCATTTTATAGAGCACGCCTGTGTGAACCGTCACACCAGATACTGCTCTCAGAGCCTCAACCAGAAACCTAAGAACAGTGCACCAAACCCAAACAGTGCTCCAGCTATTACCTATTGCTACAATGGCTGTCGGATGAATACCACTGCAGCCAGCCCCAGCATATAGAACAGAGTTAATTAGCTTGAGGGGACATCATAAGGGTTGCAGCACTGGGAACCTTCAAAGAATGAACCTAACTGGAGAAAAACAACATGGATTAATAGTTCAGAACAAGGCCAGGGAAGGAACATAGAGACTCTCCAGATACAATTCAAAATTAGACCATTCACTTTTCATATATTGTATCCCCACACAATCTCGTCAGCCCTTACATCTGCTTTTACCTCCAAGACACATGAGGTCAGTTTAGCCAGCCTGTTTTCATACTGTACTTGTGTTATCATTGTCTCTCCTCTTCTCTCTACTCCCTTTTCTTTTTCTATCCACGGAGTACTCAGTCTTGCTTGGTTTTCAGGGTTTCTGCATAAAGAATTAAAAATAATGATGATGAATATATTCAAGCAATAAAAGAGATAAA
Source organism: Rattus rattus (assembly GCF_011064425.1). Taxonomy (NCBI): domain Eukaryota; kingdom Metazoa; phylum Chordata; class Mammalia; order Rodentia; family Muridae; genus Rattus; species Rattus rattus. Next base: position 16,778,332 of record NC_046172.1, read on the forward strand.
GACTACACTCTTGAATAAATACCAAGATAATACACACAAAAAAAATCACAAGAATGAAATAAAGAAGTCAATGTAAAATACAAAGTTATTAATTCAATAAAGAGAAATACTGAAGGAAAACCAAACTGAAAATGATGCTAGAAATGATTAGTTCAATAAGTCAAATAAAAGTCCAGTAGGGAGTCACCCCAATAGGATAGATGACAGGGGAAAAAAACGAGAATATCAGGCTTTGAAGACAAAGGGGAAGAATTTATACATTCATCCAAGGACAGTATTAACAAGAATGTATAAATGGTACTGCAAGATTTGGGGAACATAATGAAAAGAATAAACCTAGAGTCCACAGGCACAGAAGAAAGTTATGTGCTAATGGTATATAAATATTTTGTAAAGATTTATGGGACTACAGTTATAGACATGATGAGCCACCATATGGGTGCTGGGATTTGAATTCTGGATCTCTGGATGAGATGCCAGGGCTCTTAACTGCTTATGATCCCCAAAATAGTTTCAGTAAGTCTAGCAGAAAATTATCCAATTCCATGTATAAGGGGTATAAAGAACAAGTAGACCAGACAAGATTTAAAATAGTCCTCAGAGCACATCCCAGTTAAAACACTAAATATGCAGAAAAGAGAAAGTATGTTAGTATATACAAGATGTAGATATAGATGATATAGACATAGAGATAAAGATAAAGGAAAATCTTTCAGACTTCTCAATATAAATTTCAAAAGCCCAAAAGGCTTTTAATGATTTCCTTCAAGTTCAATTAGAAAACTTCCAACACAGATTACACTATAATGTTTCATGGTTGACTGAGTAAGAAAAATATTCCATAATTAAAAACAGGCTAAAGGAACTCATAAACTGTAAGCTGGCCTGACAGAGAATACCAGAAGGAATTCTTCAGAGGGAGCATACTGATAATCTTATCCAACAACTGCAGTGAACACTAAATTACACTAGAACTCTTGTTAAGCAAAGGAGGATTAGTAAAATGCCAAACATTACAAAATTGTAAGAATCAACATAAGCTTTTAACAATAATTCTGAACATCAACAGCCCCAATTCTAAAATCTAAAGACACAGACTAACAGGTTGAATTAAAAGGCAAGATCTTTCTGCTTGTTGTCTAAAAGAGACAACCAAATGTCAAAAATACATATTAACTTTGGGTGAAAGGATGGAAAAATACATTCCAAGCAAATAAAGCCAGGAAACAAGGAGTATCACCATCCTATTATCTGGCAAACAGACTTGAAATCAAAGGTAGTCAGAAGAGAAAAATGGTGGTCATAAGAGTCTGAAGGTCATTTCAGACTGCCTGTTTATAGAATCTATAAAAGAAAAAAACCTTTACAATTCTAAACAATAGCAGTGAGCACAGATATACACATTTTCTAAAAAAAAAAAACACTACTAGATACAAAATTACAGACTGCCCCCAATACAATGTTAATGAGTGACTTCAATACCCTACTCTTGCAGATAGACAGGACATGAAGACCAGCAATTAGCAGAGAAAGAACGGAGTTAAATTACATTATAGGTGAAATGAACCTAAGAGACATCTACAGAATAGTCTATAATACACATTCTCAGCAGATGATAGAACTTTTTCCAAAATTGATCACATATCATGACACAAACAAAGCTCATAAATTTATGAAAATTGAAATAGTTTACCTCCATCTACCCCACTGCTGGAAATAAAACAGGAGGAAGTAAATAGCAAGGAAAACTACAGAAAACATGCAGAATCATGGAGATTGAACAGCACAAAACTGAATGATGAATAGGTCATAGAAGAAATCGAGGAAAAACATCAGAAAATTCCTGGAAGAAGAAGAAAATACGTCCTGACAAAGCCTATGATCAAATGGTGCCATCCTGAAAGAAAGTTCATAGCTCTAACTGCATACAGGAGAAAATTAAAGAGATCAAATAAGTAACTTAATGATAAGACTTTGGGAACATCCATGCACACACACATACATACACACAAGGAAAATGAGTAGATGGAAATACATAATTAGCAACAGAATGGAAAATAATGAAATAGAAACAACAACAAAAAATAAAGAGAACCATTGAAACAAAGAGTCGGTTCTTTGAAAAGGTAAACAAAAAGAAAAGAAAATATAGTAAAAACCTTAAACAGATAAACCACAATGAACCAAAGGAGAGTTGACTATTATTAATAAAATGAAAAGGGAAAGATTATAATAAATATTAATGAAACCTAGGAAACAAATCATTGTGGAGTACTTTAAATATCTGTAATCATTAGAAAATCTAAAAGAAATAGATGAATTCCTAGATGTATGTAATCTACCAAAACTAAAAGAAAGATTGGATAAATAATTTAAGTATATCTATTACTTGTGATGTATGGCAGAAGTAATAAATAAATCTCCCCACTAATAAAACCTTCAGATCTAGATTCATGGCAGAATTCTACTAGTCCTTTAATAAAGGATCAACATTAATCTCTCCAAAATTATTCTATAAAACAGATACAAAGACAGTATTTCCCTGAAAATAAAATCAAATAAAGATACAAAAATTTATAGAAAAATCTCCCTGATCAAATAAACAAAACATATTTCAATAGAATATTTCTAAATCTGTCATGTTAATGGAGAAAAGCTGAAGAAGACATTCCCACTCTAATCAGGCATTTGACAAAATTTAATAAGCACCCATAGCAAAAGTCTTGGAGAGACTAAGAATAACAGGAACTCACCTCAACATGAAATGTGAAACTTACAATAAGCGAACAGCCAAGATTCACTTAAACACGAGAAATCAAAACATTTCCACTAAAAACCAGGAACATGATGCAGGTAAGTTAATTGTCTCTCCTACTCAATAAAATTAGCATTATATACACTAGGTAATATAGCATTACCTAGAACAATGGGTAAGAGATGAGAGAGAAATGGATTTAAATAAGAAAGGAAGAAGTCAAAAATCATTATTTATAGGTGTCATTATTTTATATATAAGAATGTATAATGATTCTTCCAGAAATCATTATAAAAGGAATTTTCAGGAAATCAATGGAACTGAGACATATTGCACTAAGCAAGGCATCTCAGGACAAGAAGGAGAAATGCCTCATCTTTTTCCTTATACACAAATCCCAGTTGGTAATTTTTAATATGTATTTATGTGGGAGTGAGTGTGCATGAGGCTGACACACTGGAAAGTTAGTAGAGGAAAAGAAGGAGCCTCTAAATTGGGAGAAAGAACAGTAACACATGTGTGCTCTGAAAGCAAAGATCAGAATATTATAAGGGCTAAGGCTGGAGCAGGGAGGGGCAAGGAGATTATGGAGAGAAGTGAGCAAAGATAAGGATCAATCGAAAGTAAGATTATTGGAATGAACTAGAAAATATCATCCTGAGTGAGGTAACCCAATCACAGAAAAACATACTTGGTATGCACTCATTGATAAGTGGATATTAGCCCAAAAGCTCGAATTACCCAAGATGCAATCCACAGACCACAGGAAGCTTAAGAAGAAGGATGACCAAAATGGGGTGCTCTCATTCTTTCTTAAAAGGGAGAACAAAAATATCCATAGGAGGGGATATGGAAGCTAAGTTTAGAGCAGAGACTGAAGGAATGGCCATTCAGAGCCTGCCTCACATGTGGCCCATACATACAGCCACCAAAACTAGATAAGATTGATGAAGTTAGAAAATGCATGCTGAAAGGGACCGGATATAGATCTCTCCTGAGAGACACATCCAGAGCACGTCCAATACAGAGGTCAATGCTAGCAGCAAACTACTGAACTGAGAACAGGACCCCCTTGGAGGGAATTAGAGGAAGGATCGAAAGAGTTGAAGGAGCTTGCAACCCCATAAAAGCAACAATGCCAACTAACCAGAGCTTCCAGGGACTAAACCACTCTGGGAAGACTATACATGGACTGATCCAGGGCTCCAACTGCATATGTAGCAGAGAATAGCCTTGTTGGGGCACCAGTGGAAGGGGAAGCCCTTGATCCTGCCAAGGTTGGACCCCCAGTGCAGGGGAATAATGGGGGAGGAATAAGGGGAGTATATAGGGGGAATACCCATATAGGGGAGGGGGAGAGGAGGGAATGGGGGCTTATGGACAAGAAACCGGGAAGGGGAATAATGTTTGAAATACAAGTAAAGAAATATATCTAATAAAAATAGTAAGATATATGGAAAGTCTATAAGGAATTCTGAAAATAGAAAAGGTAACTAAAAAGTAAAATTAGAAAAAAAGCCATAGTATATTAAATGAAAATCCCAGTATCAGGAACAGACTACCTCTCTATGACTTACTGGTTAGAGTCTACAGAGCTTCCCAAACAATCTAAGCATTTGTATGTGCATTGATTTCCCACCAAAACAAACAAACAAACAAAAAAGTGGGATCCTTACTTGAAGACATTGCAGTTTGGTCCCAGGACATCAAGAAATCAAGTTGAAATTGAAATGAATGCTTCTTCCTTACGGGCCAGGGTATGTAGTAGTGGGAAGTACTGGGAAATAAATGTGCCATCAAAAGTACTAGTCAGTACGTTGTGTTCCTAATCACCTAGTCAAGAAGTGCCCACTGGTGCAATAGTCGCAAATATTCATATTCTCTGCAGGTGTGAATGCACATGTGGTACTCCAATCCTGGTAAGAGCCCATGGCTGAGGATGTCAGAGACCATATTGGAGAAGCTACTGATAAATGAACATGATATGCCTATCAAATTAACTTCTAAATACTACATTTCTACTTTAGATACCAGTGTTACTGTCACCTTTGGCTAGAGAAGCTTCCTTTTATTGTGGATAATGGCAACTAGAGACTCGCAACTGGTCAAACTGCCAAAACGAGATTCTTGAATGCTCGGAGTAAATGTGACATTTATATCACTCCCCCTCACCTCAGGGAACATCATGGAATAGGGGTTGGAAACAGTATAAGAGCTAAAGGTAGGAGTGGAGCGAGGTGGAACATTGTTGTAGGAACGTGACATTCCTGCAGAATTTTGACCTCACAGTTGTTTACTAGCACCAAAGCTGCACCAGAATGGGCCTCTCATATTCATGCCACAGGCGACAACTTATTGAACATACATTATTGCCAATGCACAAGTAACCAGTACAATTGCAAGTATACTTTATGGGATGTTTCTAATGCTCCGTAAGCTTTAAAGGATTAACTTTGGCTGAGCCTTTTTAGGCACTGAGGGAACACATGATGACACAGGTTTGGTTCAAAGCTCTGCAGAATGGATACAAAGGCACACTCATAATTAAAGTACTACAGAGAAAACACTGACACACTCTTTTCATCCATGTGGTCTCAGGAGAGCTTGTCTAGGAAGGAGGTGATATTATTCTCTATATTTTCCTATTAAGAAATCATTGAAATGCCAACCAACCAGAGCTTCCAGGGACTAAGCCACTAACCAAAGACTATACATGGACTGACCCTGGGATCCAACCTCATAGGTAGCAATGAATAGCCTAGTAAGAGCACCAGTGGAAGGGGAAGCCCAGGGGTTGGGGATTTAGCCCAGTGGGAGGGCGCTTGCCTAGGAAGGGAAAGGCCCTGGGTTCGGTCCTCAGCTCCAAAAAAAAAAAAAAAGAAAAAAAAAAAGGAAGGAAAGCCCCTTGGTCCTGCTAAGACTGAACCCCAGTGGACTTAATTGTTGGGGGGAGGGCGGTAATGGCGGAGGATGAGGAGGGATGTATATATAGAAGGAGAGGGAGGGGTTAGGGGATGTTGGCCTGGAAACCAGGAAAGGGAATAACAATCTAAATAAGAAATACTCAAGTTAATAAAGATTAAAACAAAAAAAAAAGAAATCATTGAGAACAACTTTCTTGTATGGAGCAAGCACTGACTACATGTTTCTTCAAGAAATGAGTGGGGAGGAGGGTAGAGAGCTGGTTGAACAGTTTCAAGCACTAACTGATCTTCCATGGGATCTGAGTTCAATTCCCAGCACCCACATGGTGAATCAACTATCGGTCATTCCAGTTCCAGAGTATCCAATTCCCTCTTCTGACTTCCATAGGGTGAAATGCATGTGGTGCACAGATGTATGCAGGCAAAACACCCATACACATAAAATAACAATAATATGTAAAAATAAAATAAAAGTAAGCCTATCTTGCTTTTAATAAGAGAAAGAAATGGAAGGAAGGCAGGTGTGGTGGTGCGTCCCGTTAAGTCAGGTGGATCTCCGAGTCTCAGAGTTCTAGGCCTGCCTGGTCTACATAGAGAGTTTCAGGACAGACAGAGTCCCAAAGGAAGGAGGGAAGAAAGGAAGTAAGGAAAGAAAGAAAAGGAAGGAAGGAAAAGAGAGAAGGAAAGCAAAGCAAAGTTTGAGATAGTGAGATGGCTCCGTTGGTATAGGCACTTATTTTCCAAGTCAGATGAGCTAAGTTCAGTCCTCAGAGATGTGACAGAAGGAGAGAGCTAACTTCTGCAAGTTGTCCTCTGACCTCCACATGAATGCTATGGTGTACACACACACACACACACACACACACACACACACACACACACACACACACACACACACACACACACACACTCAATTAATAAAATTATTTTTTTTACTTTAACATGTATTCCTTTAAAAATAATAGTAATAAGGAAGGGTAGGTCTTCAACGTCATTCAAAATTATTTCCTGGCATAAAAAGGCATTACTTGCCAACAGTAACTTTCTAAAAATAAAAATAAAATAAAATACATCATGCAAATCTTAGAAGGTTTCACTGACTTTTCAAACCTTGGGGGAAGAAATCACACAATAACCATTTTGACCACCTTTTGCCTGAATAAATGTCAAATCTTGCAAGTCAAGGCAGGGGCAGATCTGGAGCAAAGACTACAGAGCAGAGGCCTAACCACAATATCAAAAGGCTCCCCACCAAAAGGAAGGGACCCTGTACTTTACACACTAGGACAGATTTCTAGGCACATAGATTCAGTGTCTGTGTGCCCGGCAGTATAGACCCTGGTCGGCGCAAAGCCAACTCTTTGCTGGGGAAAAGAATCTGGACATGTGTCAGGCTCTTCCAGCTCATTTTTTTAAAGAATTAACCATATTTTATTCTGATCAGCTCACTTTTAAAGCACCATTGTAACAAAGAAAACAAAGCCAAATTCAATCCAGGAGTCTGTCACTGAAGCTGTAATCAGGACTTGCAAAATTTTACATCATTCCCTCCTCTCAAGTCTGTCTCATTTCTCACATAAGTAACAGAAGCAGTTTTGGTGCCTTTGCCAGTTCACTCTCTTAACTAAAGCAGCCACAGAACCTCCTCACCCCAAGGACCCACCAGAGCATTTTCAAAAGGAGGGAGGCCCTGCTCTACGCAGTACACAAGTCCTGGCTGTCCCACAGGTTTAAACCAGATGTGGAAGTTTGTAAAAAATTTTAAAAAATGCATACAAAACCTGCTGTAAAATAGGACAAAGGTAGATTAAAATGTGCCATTATCTGTCTCTTTAAATAAATGAATGCTTTCCCTAAAAAGCAAAGATGGGCTTCTGGCTTGATACTGAATAATGCTGGCTCTAGAATTCTAGGCAAGGCTGCACATGCACACACACATGCATGCATGCACACACACACACACACACACACACACACATCTCTGAGAAAAGGGTTTTTCACTTAGTGTGAACTTCGAAATGATCAAATTCAAAGGCAAATTCATGATAGAAATTGCCATTTTCTTAAGTCTGCAGGCTAACAGTTTCAAACAGGCTGCGGTGGAAGGCCGTGGTTGAGAGCCCCAGGAAGCACAAGGACACAGCATGGACACTTTGGGTTTTGTCATTGGAGGAAATTGGAGTAAAAATGCTCTAGGAAGCCCCCAAATCATGATGGCCGCAGCAGTCTGTAAAAAAGGCACTGTAGCCTGCTGTGGCCGAATTACTGCTGTACCCATAGCCCCCATATTCAGCGCCAGAATACATATAGCCTCCTCTATGGTTGATGCCACCAAATCCTCCCTACCTCCCTCCTGGCTCTTAGATGTTACCTCCTCAGCCCCAACCTCGGATGTTGGGAGGTGAGTTCACTTTATTATGCAAGGGACCTCCCATGCCAAAGCCAGGTTTGTGTGGCTCCGCAGCAAATTTGGGTCCACCTCAGACAGATGCAGGGGTTCTTTTCTTTTTGTTGGCTTCAAGAGCAAGAGGGGGCATCAGGAAAAAGCTTTTCTAATGTGGCAAGTGCAGTATAAGCCTTTGCCACCTTTTTGTTTGAACCAGCACCTTGAAACTTCTGTCTGTCCACCACAACCTCCATAACAAACTGTTTCTCATGGTTGCCCCATCTTAGACATGAGCTCATAGTTGAGGCCATGTCTCTTCTCATTACGTTCCATAATACGGTTCTTGCCATGCTTAGTCCAAATTGACCCCTGCTCAATAGTGGCATCTGAAGGGAAGACAGACCTTTGGTTGGAGACTACTTCCACCACAGGGGGTGGAGCCATTACTGCTAGCTTCCCATCTGACTCCTCAACAGAGTCCTCCCCTTTGCTGGAGTCTGCCTTCAGGGCCTGTTGGCAAGCCCATGTCCTGTAATACCTTCAGGGTCACATGTAGCTTGGCGGTCTTTTTAGATGGTCCCGAGGCCTTGAAGGTACTGCCATCTACCTGCATAGACATGGTGAAGATGGGAGCGTGAACAGGACCCGTCTGGGAGATCAGTTTGTACTGCAATCTTCGCTTCAGTTGCTTTAAACTCATCAGGGCCTTCATAGTGTGGGGAGGCTCAGCCTTCTCTTCTTCCTTCTGGATCTTCTTTTTCTTTTTGCTGGGAGACTTCTCCTCCCCATCCTCTTCCATAAGGAGTTTCATGGGTGTGATGGCATAGGTGGTGCTGGGGGTGGTGGTGGTGGTAGGATTTGAACAGTGTAGTCCACTGGGTTCTCATTCTTTGGTTTGTTGGGCATTTCGGAAGGCAGGAGGTCCATTCCCAGTAGGCAGCAAGCAGCAGAGCATGCTGTGTACTCTGTGTGCTATCTTCCCGTTGCTGTCTGTCTAGATTCCCAATAGCATCAGTGGCTTCTTTTTCACAAGGGTCATAAATGCCAGAACCATCTGGTATTACGATGCCAGAAGCCAAGCACTCCAGCACTCTCTGCAGGGATTCACCAGCACCCACTGGCCTATTGGCAGTGCCGATGGACTTCTCACACAGCAGCTCCAGAGGCCACCATCTGGGGAGACCTCAGGTGGGCACTCGAGTACACAAGTCCCTTAGGACACAGATGACAATGTCACATGACTTCATCCCATTGGCTCTGACCTGGAACTACTTGGTGTGTAGGAGGGACTTCAAGACAGCAAGGCATTTCTGCCTGTCCAGAAGTCTGGGGGATTGTTGACTGATAGCGTTTCTCCAGCTAATACTTTCTCCATTTCTTCTCTGACAACAGGGGAGGTCAGATGGATGGTCAAGGACAAGGGGGACTCTTTTGCTTTTTTTTTTATCATAATCGCAGCATCATCCACAGACTGGAGTATTTCATATTTGTCTTCTGTTACAGCAGTGAGCTGGATGGCCAGTTTGTCTGCCATCTTGTCCAGAAGGGCAGTTGTGGGCTTCTCCTTACAAAGCAGAACCATTTCTAGGTCCAAGTCTCCGTTGAGCAGAAGACCCTTGGCTACCAAGGTAACCGGCATCACACCCCTAGTCATGGGTTCCACCTTCTGTTCCCCAGCCCCTTCTTTGCTCTTATGATCTGGGGGCTTGGCCATAAGCTCTGCTTCAGAGAGCTCGCTGTTGTCTTTCTCCTGCACATCAGAGACAGCCTTGAGGGCCCGCTCAGTGTGGGCCACCATGTTCAGTACAGCCTCCAGCTCCTCTTGTGTTGGGTACACTGAAAAATGCTTTGCCATTACATGGCAATCATCATTCACAAAATAATTCTCATGAGACTCATTTTCCTCTCCTTTTTTCTTGTAGTGTCTGAAATCAGCCTTGGTTTATCTTTTCAAATTGTGACAGCTCTTTGGTGTTACCAATACTTCAACTACCCAGTCCTTCCTCCTCAGGCTCCGCTGCCCTCCTGCCACCAGCCTTCTGGAGTCTTCACAACCCCCTTCAAATGGAAAAAAAAGCCATGCAGTTTTCGCAGGGACTGCTTCAGTCACAACTGCAATGGTGAGAGGAGGACCTGGGGGCCGGGGGTGGGTGGATGGGCATGCATCAATTAATAAAATGTAAATGGCATGTTTTCAACATTATGGAAAATTCAATGTAGGTAAAGACATTTCATTTGCTTAAGAGCAAAGTGTATATGTGTGTGTGTTTGTGTATTTATCCAGTTTATTAAAGTTTATGATCTTAAATTTGGAAAAAAAAAAAAAGAGCAAAGTGTTGGATTTTGACCCAAAAGTTATTTGCTTCAATATTGTGCTGGTTGATCTAAATTGTCAGCTCAAACTGTCACCTAGCAGACAAACTTCAGGATGTGTCTTCCAGGACCTTTCCAGAGATATTTAACCAGGGAGAGGAGACTCATTGTAAATGAGGGTGGCAACATGCTATGGGCTGGGATCTTAAACTGAATAAATAATAAACAACAGAAATGCAAGCTGAGGAGCAGTGTTCATCTCCCACTGCATCGTGACTATGGAAGCAATGAGACCAACCACTGCACAAGCTGGATGACACATCTGAGAACCACTCTAGCTGCCTCACCTTCCCCACCACCGTGATTTGTAATTTCAAACCATGAGCCAAAATAAACATTCCTTTCCTTAAGTAGCCTCTAGTCCCATGTCAGATATTTAGCCACAGACATAAGAAAAGTAACTAAGCCTTCCTCTACTCAAAAAATAAACAGGCTGAGAAAGAAATTAGGAAAATGACACCCTTCACAATAGTCACAAATAACATAAAATACCTCGGTGTGACTCTAACCAAGCAAGTGAAATAATCTGTATGACAAGAACTCCAAGTCTCTGAAGAAAGAAATTGAAAAAGATCTCAGAAGATGGAAAGGTATCCTATGCTCATCGATTAGAAGGATTAATATAGTAAAAATGGCCATCTTGCCAAAAGCAATCTACAGATTCAATGGAATCCCCATCAAAATACCAATTCAATTCTTCATAGAGTTAGAAAGAACAATTTGCAAATTCATTTGGAATAACAAAAAACCCAGGATAGCGAAAACTATCCCCAACAATAAAAGAATTTCTGGGGAAAATCACCATGCCTGATCTCAAGCAGTATTACAGAGCAATAGTGATAAAAACTGTATGGGTTTGGTACAAGAGACAGACAGGTAGATCAGTGGAATAGAATTGAAGACGCAGAAATGAACACACACAACTATGGTCACTTGATTTTTGGCAAAGAAGCTAAAATTATCCAGTGGGGGGAAGACTGCATTTTCAGCAAATGGTGCTGGTTCAACTGGAGGTCAGCATGTAGAAGAATATAAATTGATCCATTCTTATTACCATGTACAAAGCTTAAATCCAAGTGGATCAAGGAGCTCCACATCAAACTAGATACACTCAAACTAATAGAAGGAAAAGTGGGGAAGACTCTTGAACACATGGGCACTGGAGAAAATTTCCTGAACAGAACACCAATAGCTTATGCTCTAAGATCAAGAATCAACAAATGGGATCTCATAAAGATACAAAGCTTCTGTAAGGCAAAGGACACTGTCATTAGGACAAAATTGCAACCAACAGATTGGGAAAAGATCTCTATCAATCCTACATCTGATAGAGGGCTAAAATCCAAAATGCATGAAGAAACTCAAGAAGTTAGACTCCAGAGAGCAAATAACCCTATTAAAATGGGGTACAGAGCTGAAGAAAGAATTCTCAGCTGAGGAATGCCGAATGGCTGAGAGGTACCTAAAGAAATGTTCAATATCCTTAGTCATCAGTGAAGTGCAAATCAAAACAACCCTGAGATTCCACCTCACACCAGTGAGAATGGCTAAGATCAAAAACTCAGGTGACAAGAGATACTGGCCAGGATGTGGAGACACTCCTCAATTGTTGGTGGGATTTCAAGCTGGTACAACCACTCTAGAAATCAGTCTGGAGGTTCCTCAGAAAATTGGACATTGAACTGCCTGAGAACCCAGCTATACTACTCCTGGGCATTTATCCAAATGATGCCCCAACATATAACAAGGACACATGCTCCACTATGTTCATAGCAGCCTTATTTATGATAGACAGAAGCTGGAAAGAACCAAGATGTCCTTCAACAGAGGAATGGATACAGAAAATCTGGTACATCTACACAATGGAATACTATTCAGCTATCAAAAACATGACTCCATGAAATTCATAGGCTAATGGATAGAACTAAAAAATGTCATCCCGAGTGAGGTAACCCAATCACAAAAATACACACATGATATACACTCACCAATAAGTAGATATTAACCCAAAAGCTCTAGTTACCCAAGATACAATCCATAGACCACATGAAGCTCAAGAAGAAGGACAACCAAAGTTCAGATGATCCAGTCCTTCTTAAAAGGGGGAATAAAGATATTCGAAGGAGGAGATATGAAGACAAAGTTTGGAGCAGAGACTCAAGGAATGGCTAACCAGAGTCTGCCTCACCTGGGGACCCAGCCCATATACATACAGCCACCAAACCCAGACAATGCTGCTGATGTCAAGAAGTGCATGGTCACAGGAACTGGATATAGCTTTTTCCTGAGTGTCTTAGTGAGAACATGACAAATACAGAGGCAAATGCTAGCAGCCAACCACTGAACTTAAAACAGAGTCCCCATTGGAGGAATTAGTGAAAGGATTGAAGGAGCTGAAAGGGCTTGCAAGCCCATAAGAACAACAATGCCAACCAACCAGAGTTCCCAGGAACTAAACCACTATGCAAAGAGGACGCATGGACAGACCCATGGCTCCAACAGCATATGTAGCACAGGTTGGGCACCAATGAGAGGAAAAGCCCTTGTTCTGCCAAGACTGGACCCACCAGTGTAAGGGAATGTCAGGGCAGGAAGGGGAATAGTTGGGGAGGGGGAACACCCTCATAGAAAAAGAGGAATGGGGGATGGTATAGGGGGGTTATGGATGGGAAATCGGAAAAGGCAATAACATTTGAAATTTAAAGAAAAAATTAGCCAATAAAAAAGAAATGTTATATAATAAAGTATATAAATAGCAAAAAGAAAGAAAGGAAGGAAGGAAGGAAGGAAGGAAGGAAGGAAGAAAGAAAGAAAGAAAGAAAGAAAGAAAGAAAGAAAGAAAGAAAGAGAAAGAAAAAAGTAACTAATGCAGAAAACTGATACTGAAACACTTGACCTTGTGGTCCATAGGCCTTCTAAAAAATGGTTTCATGATTTTTAGAAGTGATGAGGAAGAATTTGAGCTGCAAGCTAGAGAAGCCTTCAAATGCTATAAGTAGAGTGGTATTTTGTTTTGTTTTGCTGTGTTTTGTTTTGCTTTTAAAGCATCCCAGATTGGCCTTGAATTTACTACAGGCAATGATTATACTGAACTCTGATCCATCTGCTTCTTCCTCCTGAGTGCTGGGTCTGCAGGCATGCAGTGCCATGCATGGTCTACACGGTGCTAGGGACGAAACTCAGAATGCCATTTGTGTATGCCAGGCAAGCACTCTCCCAGCTGAGCTACATTCCATCTCTGTAAGCAGAGCTTAATGAAATATTCTGGTGAGCGTGTGGAAAAGCAGAATGGTGTTAGAAAGGCTGTAGTGAAGACTGTCATGACAGGGTTTGAGGAAGGGCATCACTGGAAACCGGCTGAGAGAGATGACATTTGCGTTATGTTGTGGCAAGAATTCACACAGTTGGGCAGAGTCTCACTGTTTCTCTTTTCTGAGAAGTGTAACTTGCTTTTCTTCTTTGTCTTTTTCTTTCAGTACTGAGCTTGGCTGAGTCTCTGGGCACTGTTTCTCTGGTGTGCCTCCCCACATTCTTCTGCCACAAGGCTGATTGCTGACCTCTATTGCAATTAGGCCTCTTCCCTTTCTATCCCGTCTCCATTGCCCTCCTCCAGGTACCTGCCAAGATTTACAGCTTGCATGCCCTTTTGCTTTTCTCTCCATGCTAATAAAATTGCCCTTGACCTTTATTCTGAGTCTGTTAAAATACATGTTACTAACTAGACTAAGAACCCAAAGGGGAAACCTCAATTTCCCCTGGAGTCTTAATCACAAAAAGCCCTGGTATAATTGTTTCTTATTTGTTAAGATTAGTGAAGTCCTTTGTGAGCCATGAGCAGGAGGTACTTTCTAGTGACAATTGCTTCTGGTCTCTATAGTTCCCCACTGTCAACCTCAAGGGAAGCTCTGAAATGAAATTTCCACCTTATTTAGAGTTGCATCTGGTTTTGACGCGGACCCTTGCAACCCCACTTGCAGGCTACAGGCATTCTGAAAAGGTATTCTTTCCAAATTGAATTTCAGAACTTGCTGAGAGAAGTCTCAGCAAAAGGTTTCCCAGACTCCCCATTTAGAAAGGGGTAGAAATGTTCTGAAAAGACATTCTCCTTGTTAGGTGAATGGTCTGGTTTTCTGGCCCTCGAGCAGTGCTAGGAAGATGAACTATAAGCCTTGCAGCTCAAAAGAAATTCTATCACTGTGAAACCAATGGTTCTTGGCACATTATTGAGGTATTATACCCTAGTAGATTTTTATATTGCGTAGATGGAAACTACTATCAGAAGGAAGGCTATCTCATAAAGAACATCATGTTCTACTCTGAGACCTCATGGAAAGGACACTTTAACCCAGATTTGAGTGTTAGCCAGGCTGTGGAACTATGGAGTGTAGAATTGTGGGCAAGATGGCTGATTAAATCATTCCCTATTGAGATGATATGAAATGTGTCTAGTTCAGGCCTGGCTCAATTCAAACCCCTTTCTGCTTTGGGGAAATAGGAATTTCAGGGCGTGTGAAATATGGAAAGCTGACGAAACCCACAGTAAATTTATCCCTAGGTGTTTTAATAATGTTTTTACCTTCTATTAAAGGTTTATGAGAAATACAAGATGAAGAGACTGTGGCTATAGTACAATAAAGTGCTGTCCTAGAAACACAGTCAAGTGCCCCTTATCTGAAATGACACTGACCAGAGGAAGCATTTCCAGTTTTGAACTGTTTTCTTTTTTCAGAATTGCTAATATTTGCATATTTATTAATGAGATATCCTGGTGAAGGGACATAGGCCTAAATGTAAAATTCACTTGTATTTCATATGCTCCTAGAACACAGAGCCTAAAGTTGACTTTATACATTTTGAATGTAACTGTCTTGGGACTACTACCAATCGTATGAAGTCAAGTGCTGATTTTGCCACTTGTGGGATTATATGGGTGCTCAGAAAGTTGTTGTTGTTTTTATTTGCTTGCTTGCTTGCTTGCTTGTTTTTGCGTTTGGAGCATTTAGCTGGTGTTGTAAAATAGCGTTCAAAAATGTGATGTTGCTCACATAAACTGGTGATATGCTACTGATGGCAACCCCTGTATAACCTGACCTGTGAGGACCGAATTTAGTTATCTATACCCCACAGTTATACATTCACATGACACAAAATAGCTTATAAGAGAAACCTTGGAGCAGATGTATATAGAGGAATATAGAGGAAAAGATAGAAATTCCCATTTCTTTACCCATGTTCCTATGCTAAACTCGAGTTTTTCTTCAAAGAAAACATAAAAGACACAGATGGACTGTTCCAAAAACTACAAGGATTAGATGAAGAAATCATATGGGCTATCAATATGTTTACAGCATAAACAAATGCCACAAAATAGAGGACCCAAACATGTTGGAACTGAAAAGAGTGACAACTTCAATACTCCATACACAGCCTCTGATAGAAGGAATTTCTGGTTGGATTGTGAAGCAAAAGTCAACTTTACAGTGTGTTTCTAAGATCTACTTATATCCAATACTCACAAGGGTTGAACTGGAGTTATATTACTATTCAAATATATTACTTTCTACTCCCTCAAGGTGACTCTCAACACTGGCATAGCGTATATGCCTAATGAACTTGCATGTGTCTAAGAGCACATGACTATGTGACGTAACTTTTTCTATAGGATGGAAAATACAAACTAAAAGCTTCTACAGATCAGTAACACTATGCCATTAAGGTTTATTTATATTCCAGGTACATTTCATCCTAGGCCTTTCCAATAAGCTTATGAAATTATCTCTTTTTACTTCAAAGCAAGTTTTAAGAGCTGACCAAATCTTAAATGGGAGCTTCACCATGAAATACAAATATTGTGGAAAATAGCTGTATCAAACTATAAAGAGATGAAGAAATATATATGTATGTATTTATTATATATTTTTATTATGTAATATTATTATTTAATTAGTATTTTCTTTCTTTATTGTATATGTATATACATGTATGTATACATATATATGTAGCCCAGCACAGTCTTTCTGATGTTACAGATAAATGTAAGTAATGTTTTTAACAGGCTTTTAGTAGATCAATTTTATTTATATTACATTCACTTATTTATTATGTGTGTCTAGAGGGGGTAGCTGTGCATGTTTCACGATGCATGGATGAACATAGAGAACAGCTTGGGGAAATCAGTTCTTTTCTTCAACCATGTGGGTCGCAGGGATTAAACTTGTTTTTCAGGCTTGGCAGAGCTTGCTGTTAGTTGCTAGGCTACCTCAGAGGCCCTGTGTATTTACCTTTTTTTCCTGGTTTCTTTGTCTATATTTTTCCCATTTTGTGGTCCTAGGGTTTGTTCTTAAGACATTTTTATTAAGTATTTTATTTTAATGTATTAATTATTTTTGTTAATTGATTAATTTACTTATAAGTTTAATAATTTTATTAATTTAGATTACATCTCCATCAGTTCCTCCTCTCCTCCCAGTTCCTTCCTGTCCACCTCCTCCCTCCCCATCCATTCCTCCTCCCTTTCTCTTCAGAGAAAGGATAGGCTCCTCCCGGAGCTATCAACCAAACATAGCATCTCAAGTTGTAGTAAGACTAGGCACCTTCCCTCATATTAAGACTGGAAGAAGCAATCTAGTAGGAGGAAAAGGTTCTCCAAAGGAGACAAAGCATCAGAAACAGCTCCTCCCTCCCCCAGTCAGGAATCCCACAAAAATACTAAGTTACACAACCATAGCATATACGCAGAGGGTCTAGGTTAGGCCATGCAGGCTCTGTGATTGTTGGTTCAGTCTTAGTGAGCCCCTGATGAATTCAGGTTAGTTGATCCTGTCGGTTTTCCTGTGGTGTCCTTGTTCCCTCTGGTCCTACAATCCTTTCTCCCCCTCTTCTACAAAATTGTTTGACTGTGGGAGTGGCTAACTAATGTCAGCTTGAGACCCATGCCACAAGAGGGAGCCCACCCCTGACACTGCCTGGAGGACCGGAAACCAGAGGTCAGATAGCCCAGACACCTTGGATAGAACTAAACATAGGTGGCAAAAAAAAAAGACAATAAAATTATTCCTAATGGTATTGTGCTATTCTCATAGATTGGTGCCTCACCAAATTATCACCAGAGGCTTCATCCAGCAACTAATGGAAACAGTCTTAGACTTTTATAAACGCTGGGCAAGCACTCTAGCTCTAGCCACAACAAATCTGCATTAGTTGCATTTATTAAAATATATCCCACATAGGGCCTCACTTTATACTTCCTGTGTTCCTTGTGCTTTTTTATTCAAGAATAAAAAACGTTTTGCTTAAGACAATGATGTAAAAGAAGTTTTCTTCATTTTTTGTGACTTAGTCGTCACATTTCCATTAAGTATTTGCTTCATGTTGAGTTAATTTCTGTATATAATAGGAAGAAGGTAGCTAACTGATTATTTTCTATGTGTATATCCAGTTGCTCCTTAATGTGTTTTGAACTTATATATTTTATGTGCTTGTTCATATTCTCTTTGAAGTTATTGATAAGTTTTACAAATAAGGTTTTGAGTTCCTCATCTGTTATTTTAAAATATTTGTACCCTTAAATTTGATAATTAAAGATTTATGATCTTTTAAAGGAGTTGTAAAGCCATGGACTGACCCTGGACTCTGACCTCATAGGTAGCAATGAATATCCTAGTAAGAGCACCAGTGGAAGGGGAAGCCCTGGGTCCTGCTAAGACTGAACCCCCAGTGAACTAGACTGTTGGGGGGAGGGCGGCAATGGGGAGAGGGTGGGAGGGAACACCCATAAGGAAGGGGGAGGGGGATGTTTGCCCGGAAATCGGGAAAGGGAATAACACTCGAAATGTATATAAGAAATACTCAAGTTAATAAAAAAAAAAGGAGTTGTAAAGCTTTGGTTTTTTCATGTTTCTGTGCTGTTATTTGCATATCTGTTCTGATAGTCATCTCTTCTGTTGTTAATTTGGAATCTAAAACATGGGCAGTACACATTTTGGGACCTTAATACATGATACCATTCAGAGGGGAGAACATTAATAATAATAAACCACTAGCTTAGAACCATTAGTCTCTTTTAGGGTTAACCTGCTTTTTATCAAAAGAGGGCAGATCCACCAACCAAGCAACCTTTACCATCTGTCTAAATCTGTGGGTGCTTCGGTTTGAGTCCATCTAACCATTCCTGCCTTCCTGTGCCTATTTCCCACATAGAGGCTCTGAGAGGTTGATTCTAGGATCTCTACCTTGGGATTATTCTTTGTTCTCAGTTCTTTTAGGTGTAGGTGTCTCTCAAGATATCACATGGACACATGGCCACAGTCCTCCAGACATGGGGCATGTCAAAATGTATCTACTCTCCACTGTTGATTCATACCAAAGATTAGCTCTTTCATTAAGAACTCCAGATTAATTTCTGGTTTCTGAAAACTATAGGCTTCTCCCGTGTACCATTCTGTCCTTTTTACCTTGCCTCTCTCTTACTCGTGGATGAGGATTCTTTACTTTTTTTTCTTCCTCCACTTAAGCATCATGTGGCAGGAGGGTGCCTTATGATGCCCCCTCCATTTGCTGAGTTTTACTTCTTTTCACCTTCAGGTCACCCATCACCCTTGCCCTGTGATTTTTCACTTTTCCTCTCTGCAATAGAAACTACTCTTTGTTATCCAAGCACAGACCATGACATATAGAGACAGCTTAAAGTCTTCCATTTACTCTAGAACTCCTCTCTCAGAAATTATTAAACAGTGTACTATTTAATGTAGTCAGAATAATAGCTCTCTTGGGCTATATTCTGCTGTATAAGTGAAATTCTGTCTTATGTCCAACATCCCCTAAGCCTTGTCCCAGCGTTCTGGTAACTATCATTCTATCCATTGCTTCCATGAGATCCACTGTGTTAGAGTCTACTTTTAAGTCAAAACATGAAGCATTTGTGTTTTAGAGTTTCTATTGTTGTGAAGAGACACCATGACCACTACAACTCTTATAAAGGAAAAAAAAATTAATTTGAGCTGTCTTATCTTTCAGAGGTTCAGTCCATTATCATCATGGCAGGAAGCATGGCAACATGCAGGCAGACATGGTACTGGAGAAGGAATTGAGGTTCTACATCTTGGTCCATAGGCAGCAACAGGAGCCTGTGTACTCCACACTGGGCATAGATTGAGCATAGGAGCCCTCAAAGCCTGTCCCTGTCCTGACACACTTCCTCCAATAAGGTCACTCCTCCTAAAAATGCTACTCCTATGGAACAATCATTCAAACACATGAGTCTATAGGGGGACATACCTATTCAAACCACCACAATTTGGTTTTGTATGTACCATACTGAGCTCACTTAACCAAACATCATCCAGTTTCTTCCTCATTTTCAGTATGGCAGAATCCCCTTTTATAGAACTTAGCAGTATTCTTACCCTGCCCTTCATCACCCAGGGAAATCATCAGTTTCTGCTTGAGCTCTCCCTCACTGAAGAAAGCAGAAGCAGCCGTGTTGTTCAGCATGTTACTTTCTATATTTTCCACTCACTTTCATTGGCTTTATGTCCACAATCTCAGAAATCATTGTGTTATATAAACTGATGACTCCCTGCCTCTGATCAGGGTGTAGTACACTCACTTTTCCTTCCCGTGTAGTGAGAGATAGAATCTCTTAGAATTGGAATTATTTTTCTATGGAATATTGACAGTCTGTATATTTAGCAAGATTTTTATGAAAGCTCACAAAAAGAAAATTTGAAGGGAGATTTGTAGTAGACTGTAGAAAAAGATTTTCTGCCTCTCAGGAAGAGGGACTTCAGAAAGGCAGTTTCTTTCTCTTTTTTTTCTTTCTGGCATTCTTGTGCCTGGATTTGAAGCCTGAAAATTACTATAAAGAAAAGACTCCTGAACATAATGTTCCCTGCAGTAGAGATACTTAAAGTCCACAGATTAACCTTCTACCCTGGATTATGTGTCCGTATGTAGGCATTCCTTCTGAAAACAACACTCCCTCTGTCACCTCCAGTATGCATTCACTCTGGTCTCAGTGTACCCCAGAGATTTGTCATTATACAAATATTTTATATTATGGATTCAATCTTGAAGGAATTATACATAAGCTATTTGTTATCTATTAAAAACGTCAATGTTCCCAGTTGTGTGGCTGCTCTAGAGTGAAACTTAATGACATATAACCAGCTACCTGAAAGCCACAGTACAGAACTGCATTTTCTAAAATTGTCCAAAGCACTATCTTTCTTGCCTCATGCTGTTATGCAAGGTTTCACCTCCCACGACAGAGATACAACTTAATTAGCCACTTGAATCTGAAAGGGCTTATGACTCAACTGCTAATCAATAGAGTATGGCGGAAATGACTCAACATGAGTTCTGTGTGTTGGTCATAGAAAGTAATGTGACATCTACCATGTTTACAAAAAATGCTCCTCAGGGCCTGAGTCATGAGGTATGGAGCCTGAGTGCTGGGCAGCGTACCAGAGGTACCATAGACCTCTAAATGTCAGTCCTCTTTTTTTTTTTTTTTTTTTGGTTCTTTTTTTCGGAGCTGGGGGACCGAACCCAGGGCCTTGCGCTTCCTAGGCAAGCGCTCTACCACTGAGCTAAATCCCCAACCCCAATGTCAGTCCTCTTAATATCACCTGCAGGGATGTTAGTGAATGCCCCTTCAGTGGTTCCAGCCCTCAGACAGTCAGGTTTTTCCAACCGAGGTCACAGAAAGGCTAGGAACAAATCATATCTGCTATGTCCTTGCTGAATTCCTTACTTTGAAATCCCATCCTCAGGGCAAATGTTGGCTGTTTTTTATGTACTAAGTTTGGGGTGGTTTGTTATTCAGACAAGAATGTGAACATATGGTTTAAACACCACTTTAGTCATAAAGCCATCCTCTACCATACGTTCAAATCATATATTGCTGGTTAAATCACAGTGATGGTTTCTTATTGTTTATTTTCGGCATGTATACTACTTGTATGTATGTATGTATGTATATCATGCACATTATAGTAGTTACTTTCTCTGTAATCCAGCTGTCATGAAATACCTTGACCAAAGTCAACTTAAGGAAGAATTCACTTTAGCATATGGTTTCAGAGGGTTAGATTCCATAATGACAGAGAATGCATGGGAACAGAAGCAGGGATCTCTGCTGCTCACAGAGGAAGCAAATACAGCAAACCCGAAGTGAGGCAAGGTTGTAAGTTTTAAGGTCTGCCTTCCAGTAGTGTAACAACTCCAGCAAGGCTTTGCATCTTGGAAGTTTTATAACCTATCCAAAGAGTGCCACCAGCTGGGGAACCAAGCATTCAAATATACAAGCCAATGGAAACATTTCTTACTAAAATTAGAACATCTATAAACAAGTTCACTTGTGTTTCTCATCTGCATGGGGAGGAGGTTTTTGAAGGTCAAATCCATAGAACTTAGAAACCAGATAATTATTAGAAATCTGTAGAACCTTTGTTTCCACTGCAAAAGCAGAGACAACTACTTTTCCAAATACCCTGATGTCAAATTCATCCAACAAGCAAGCTCTCCCACAGACAAGCTATGATTCCATTCCATCTAGAGCAGTGAGTCTTAGCCTTCCTAATGCTGTGACACTTTAATACAGTTCCTCATATCGTGGTGACCTCAACCATGAAATTATTTTTGTTACTACTTCAAAACTGTAATTTTGGTCCTATTATGAACCGTAGAGGTTTGCCAAAGAGGATGCAACCCATAGGTTGAGAACCACTGATCTTGAGACTGATCTATCTATGATGGTTGCTCTTTTGGTTGTCAATGAGCAAGTTTATTAAGCAGACAGCAAGCAAAAGTCAAATAACAAATAGCGAGTAGCAGATAGCGTTATCTAAGTGGGTGAGAGTATCCAGCAGAGTTCCCAATTGAAAGTCCCAGGAGGAGCAGAGTGCTTTCCCTGTGTGAGGCATCTAAGTAAAGCAGCACATAGCAAGCAGCAGACAGTGAAACTGTGACTCAAGTACTTACAACACCTAGCAGAAGTGACTGGTGAAGTCCCTGTGAAATAGCCTTGTTGGAGTTCCCGATTCAGGGGTTTCTAGAATACAGCATTCTCTCCATAGATTTGACAGTAACCATGGGTAATTCCTCATTGGCCAGAGAGCCCCAGGTGGAGGAATAAATGCGAGGTGAAGGCTGAATGTTGTCCATAGTGTCTGAGAGTCCACTGTTTTTACATGTTAATCCAGCCAGGCACCTTGGGCTCCTGTTTATTGTATAGGAAAACCTCAGTGGGCCCAGAGTTCAAAGATTAAGACACAAACAACAGCACAGATTGACAGGGTGGAAAATAAGCTAAAAGCTATTCCAGAACTTAGTGCCTGAGCCCATTGACTGGAAGCAAGGGGTAGTCATTAAACTGAGGCAATGGTTTTTCCTCCTCTCTCAGGAATTCCACTTAACTTTGTACTCTACATTCCAGATGTCTCTGCTTTTTTTTTTTTTTACTTCTGCTTTGTCATACTCTAGCTGCTCTAAAATTCTCCTTGTTAATTTACAACTACCATTCATATCCTTGGGGATATGGATTCAATTTCCTAGATAATAAGACATTCACTAGTGCATGAGAGTCCAAAGAAGGAACACCCAACCATTTGTACTTTTTGCCCAGATTGTGATCAAAACAAAACAAAACCAAAAATAACCACAGAAAGTGATTTATACAAGCAAGTCTCTCTTGTGAACATAACAATCTAATAGCTAAGGACTTTGGCTTGTTTGTTTGTTTGTGAAAAAAATCCTTATTCCACTTAAGTACAAGCAATAATCTCAGATGTGCTCTTAGCAGGAACTTGCATGGCAATACTGTGCAACTTATTCTCAGGAGAGAAACAATGGTAATGATAGGTCTAAGCACTGGCTGGAGAAAGAGTAAGCTGTGAAGAGTTGGAGAATCAAACAGTGTTCCAAATTCTTCTGTAGCTGTATTCAGACACATAGGAGTGCTTGGTTTTTTGATCATAGGATAGTATAGAGAGCTCCAACCTGTCATATCTCCTCAAGGATTTGAAGCAGGAACAAATAGTTTTCTTTCTCTACTCCTGATACCCTTGATCTCTTTGCTTAATATCAGTGTTATGGTTTGTGTATGCTTGGCCTATTAGAAGGTGTGGTCCTATTGGAGTAGATGTGGCCTTTGTTGGAGTAGGTGTGTCACTGTGGGTGTGGGCTTTAAGACCCTCATCCTAGCTGCCTGGAAGTCAGTATTCTGCTAGCAGTCATCAGATGAAGATGTAGAACTGTCAGCTCCTTCTCCTGCACCATGCCTTCCTAGATGCTGCCATGCTTCTATCCTGATGATAATGGCCTGAACCTCTGAACCTGTAAGCCAGCCCCAATTAAATGCTGTCTTTAATAAGACTTGACTCGGTCATGGTGTTTGCTCACCGCAGTAAAACGCTAAGACAATCATCAAACAATATTCTTTATTTTCCTCCTGTCCCCATGACTACCCTTTGTGATGCATCCTTAAAAACTAGAATAAATTTGATCTGAGAACACAAAATTTTTAAAAAAATTAAAAATGAAAACATCACCTTGAAGGTTTTCCTAACATTTAAAAAGGATTCATTTCATTTTATTTTATTATTTTATTTTGATGTGTATCAGGGCTTTGTCTGCATGCATGTATATGAACCACATGTATGTCTAGTGCCCATGGAGTTTAAAAGAAGGTGTCAGATGCCCTTGAACTGGAGTTACAGGTGGCTGTAAATCACCACGTGGGTGATGGGAACTGGACCCTGGTCCTCCACAAAGAGCACTGAGTGCCTCTCCAAGCACTCTTGCTGAGCTCAAGGACTAGTTTTAGGAGATGTGCATTGGACACTGACACCAAGTGTTCCTCAGTGGTAATGACACTGCAGATTTTGAGGTTCTGGATCATCTGCCACCAATGCTTCTGCTATGTCCTTTCCTCATACTTTCTGGCTTCTTCCTGTCATTTGGCTTCCAGACTGTACTGCATGAAGAGATAGGACCATGGGGAGGTGGGCCCAGCACCCAAAGAGGCCATGGGAAAGTCCCAAATCACTTTCCCCCATGTCTTGAAGCTGTCTATGTTCCTTATTCTCTCCATGGCACAGAGTTTGTTGATCCAATGTCCACCACTATCTCCACCAGTATGAGTAGCTGCTTATTAAAATGATGTAGAGACCCTTCCATTGACTCATCAAAACCGTCTATCAAAGCTGCCTGTGCTCCAAAAGGTCGTCTCCAAGTGTGTGCTCTACTGTGCATTGGGCTCTGAGTTTATGAAAAATTATTAGTATCTCCAAAGAGCTCATACTTATCTTGAGTCAACCAAAATAGTGTGAAATGGGGAAGTGAGGGCTTTTGGAACCAAGGGAGCATCTGGGTGTACCAGTTGGAAAGAATGGGAGAAGTCAGAAAAACTATAACTTTCTGCAAGATGAATTCTAGCAGACTCCTGGCAGCATGCACTTCTTTCTACCACTCGTAATTTTCCTCCTAATTAAGAACATTTTAATGTGCTTTCTATGATTTCAAACTTAATGTTCGTAGGCTCATCAAATGGCTCACTGGATAAAGGAGCCTGCTGCCAAGTCTGGTAACCCGAGTTCAATGCCTAGGACCTGCGTGGTAGAAAGAGAACTAATTCATACAAGTTGTCCTCTGATCATCATATGCACATCGTGGCATGTAGACATTCACACACTTGCACACATGCATAAAAAATAAGTAAATAAAAATGTAACAAGGGCCAAGGAGATAATACAGCCAGTGAAGGCACTTGCTGAGAACGCCTGAGTTCCAGTCTGAGAACCCACAGAAGGAGCGAGCAGACTTTCATAAGTTGTCCTCTGATCTCCATACACATGAGCACTCACAGCCACAGGTCCCCACAAATACTTACACAGACAATGCACAAAATATAATAGAATAACTATATTATTATTATTATTGTTGTTGTTATTATTATATTTTTATTGGATTTTTTATTTACATTTCTAATGTTATCCCCTTCTGGTTTCCCATTCATAACCCTCTATTTCATCCCCCTCCTTCTTTCTATAAGGGTGTTTCCTCTCCCCAACCACACACCTCCTTCCTGTCTCCCTGCCCTGATATTCCTCTACATTGGGGGTCGAGCGTTGACAGGACCAAGGGCTTCTCCTCCCATTGATGCCCAAGAAGGCCATCCTCTGCTACATATGCAGCTGGAGCCATGGGTTCATCCACGTGTACTCTTTGGTTGGTGGTTTAGTCCCTGGGAACTCTGGGATGTCTGGTTGGTTGATATTCTTGAACTTCCTATGGGGTTGCAAACCCCTTCAGCTCCTTCAGTCCTTTCTCTGACTCCTCCAATGGGGAGTTCTCAGTTCAATGGTTGGCTGCTTCTGTATTTGTCATGCTCTGGCTGAGCCTCTCAGGAGACAGCTAGATCAGACTCCTGTCAGCATGCACTTCTTGGTATCAGCACTATTGTCTGGGTTTGGTGGCTGTATATGATCTGGATCCCCAGGTCAGACAGTCTCTAGATGGCCTTTCCTTCAGTCTCTGCTCCAAACTTTGTCTCTATATCCCCTCCTATGAATATTTTTGTTCCCCCTTCTAAGGACTGAAGCATCTGCTCTTTGGTCATCCTTCTTGAGCTTCATGTGATCTGTGGATTGTATCCTTGGTAATTAGAGCTTTTAGGCTAATATTCACTTATAGGTGAGTACATACCATAAGTCTGCTTTTTGTGATTGGGTTACCTCACTTGGGATGATATTTTCTAGTTCAATCCATTTGCCTGTGAATTTCATGAAGTCATTGTTTTTAATAGCTGAGTAGTACAGCTAATTCTTATATGATGGGATTGTCCCCCATTGTTGAAATTTCATTCTATCAAGTTAGTATATATTCTTATGGAACATGCCAATATCTGCCTTTTAAATTATTTTTATTGCTCATTTACATTGCTAGAATCATTACACTGGTAGTGTTTACTCTCACAAACTTATTAGTGGTCTTTGGTCCCTCTATGTTGAATCCATTGCTTCTGCCTTTTCTGTCTTTCTATGGTTGATCTGAAAACTTCGTGCCCTTTTTCATTTGGACTCTGAGTATTTTATCTTGTAAGCTTTCTCAGTGATTGCTCTGGGATTTATGGTATACATAAGTGACTTATTACAGTCCACCCAGGTACATGTCTCATCACTCCTCATTTTTCAATCTCTGTGTCTCTCTTGTCTGTACTGGAATGAAATGCTATTGATTGGTCCTTAGCTATGCGCACTGTCCTCTCAATTCTCTCCTTGGGCCCATACTGCAGTATTTCAACATTTCCTATTTGAAATTTTCCCACTCCTTACCATCTTTTTAAATAAAGTCTATTTTATTCCTGAGATTTCATATTTTGTCTCATTCTAGGTTGCTTGTTACATTGCTAAATGAAGCATGTTTGTGTTGCTTGCTCTTAAATGTGCCTCAGAAAATTGGAAAATCTAATTCATATATTTCTCCACACAATTTTGTTTCCTCATCTCATTTAAACTGTCATTTTCCTTCTCTTTGATGTTGGCCAGATATTTTAGTTTTCATGTCAAAGGTCTCTGCTCCTGGTTAATTAAGTCATCTGCCTTGTTTAAGTGGGAGCTTTGTTATCTCAGTCTCAACTTTTAGAAAAGGAAACTTTTAGAGCTTTTTCTGTGCCATTTTGTTTGCTTAGTTTATTTTATATTTGAAAAGAATTGTTGGTTTTACTTTTATGCATGTGAGCGTATTTATTTAGCTTGCATGTGAGTCTGTGCACCACATGTGGTCTGTTGACCTTGGAGGTTTGAAGAAGGCATTAAATAACCCGGAACTGAAATTATGAATGGTTGTGAGCTACCATGTGGATTCTGGGAAGCAAACAAGTGTTTTGC
Organism: Rattus rattus; assembly: GCF_011064425.1. Taxonomy (NCBI): domain Eukaryota; kingdom Metazoa; phylum Chordata; class Mammalia; order Rodentia; family Muridae; genus Rattus; species Rattus rattus. The sequence continues at coordinate 16,805,659 of NC_046172.1, forward strand.
ATGAGTAACACATGCACTTAACACTTAACCACTGAGCATCTTTCTGTGCCTCTCTGCTTGATTTATATGGTAGCACAGGGGCTCCAAGTCTTCTGTGATGATGGATGGCAAAGGTAGATGAAATAGTTTATTCAGGTTCCCTTTTCTGTCCAGCGTTCTATGCTATACATAATCTATCTATCTGTCTGTCTATCTATCTATCTATGTGTAAATATATATATGCATAATTATGGATAGTTAATGGTAAGATATTCTATAGAATATTATCTGCTTTTTGTAATGTTTTATGTAATTCCAGTGATTTGACTATAAAAAATACAATGATAAAAGGCCATTTATTTCATCTTTAAAGGTGTCATATCAACACCAATTTTTAAAAATTACTATTTTTTCACATATTACATTTTGACTGCAGTTTCTCCTCCCTTCACTTCTCCCAGATCCCCACTTCCCCTTCCCTTCTCCTCTAGAGTCATTCCTACTGTTGGAATATCAAGCGTACACTGCTTAACAAATTACAGTAAGACTAGGGACACCCCCTTATATCGAGATTAGACAAGACAGCCCCGTAGGACAAAAAGGGTCCAAATAGCAGGCAAAAAAAAAAAAGTCATAGACAGCCCCTGATGCGCTGTTAGGAGTCCCACAACAACAGCAAGCCACACTACTATAACACACATTCAAAGGACCTAGCTCAGACCCATGCAGGCTCCCTTATTGTTGGGTTGGTCTCTGTGAACTCCCATGAGCCCTGCCTTAGTTGGTTCTGTAGGCTGTGTTCTCATGGTGTCCTTGACCCCTCTGGCTCCTACAATTCTTCCTACCCCTCTTTGTGTCAGTTCCCCAAGCTCTGTCTAATTTAACATAGATTTTTCACTATTGAAGTTGACCTTGACTCTATGACTGAAGTAGTATTTGTCATGTTTGTCCACATAACGTTTCTTTCTTTGTCCATTTAAATACTACATGTCTTATGTTATCATACTTGAGGAGGGAGTCATATCTTGTACCCCAAATCAGGTCTAGCCACCTGTCCTCAATAAATTAACTAAAAGAGCCAAATTAAAAGTGGGAAGCAGGGGAATGCCAGGGCAGGGAGGTGGGAGGGAGTGGTGGCTGGATGGGGGAGCACCCTCATAGAAGCAGGGGGAGGGGTGATGGGATGGGGGTTTCCAGAGGGAAAACCAGGAAAGGGGACAACATTTAAAATGCAAATAAAGAAAATATCCAATAAAAGAAAAGAAAAAAGTGGGAATAGAACATGGGTTTATTGAAGGTTGGGAAGAGAGACAAAATATATGGCAAACCCCTCAGGTCCATCTTCCAGGTCTGGATGTAAAATGAAAGTTTACATAGGAGGCCAAGGATATGCACATCTAATCAGTCTTGGTCCTAGCCACCATTGACCCATCATTGTCTGAGTTTCTCTCTCACCATGTAGAGTCATCTGGCAAGCTTTGAAAGTGTATGCAGTCTCTTGCTGGGGAACAAGATCCCCTTCAGGCTGGGGTCCTTTCCTTCTCTCAGCATGAAATTCTTGGGCCAATTCCCATTTGTTTGTGGTCTATTGTTTCAATAGTGTGAAATTCAGGTTGAAGATCAAAGTGTCTCTTTAGAATATCTTCATTGATGCCCAGCTTGTTACACCTGGAATGAAGTATTTAAGAATTGGACCGGCCTTCAGCAGCTCTCTGCTCCCAGGCCCCCTGGAGGGGAGTTCTCGCCGCCTGGTCGGGCGGGCACTCCTGAGGCAGCAGAGCGGAGGGAATTTCACCAATGCTGCCCACCCCTCATGCCCACATCCCTGGCCCAGGAGGAACTGTATACGGCCCTGCACCAGAGAGGAGGGCTCCAGGAGCAGCAGGTCCACTGCGTC